>NW_026261533.1:0-255713 GCF_024610245.1 Lodderomyces pseudojiufengensis
TATACCACCAATTTTCTTCATCTGATGTAACTCTAACAACACCAGTATATTCTCCCTCTTCACCATCAGTAGTAATAGTATATCTAGCTCCAACTGGGTCTGCTAATATTGATGTCAAATAGTACATTCCGTATTCACCATAGTTATATCCAACAACTTCAGCATCTTTAGTTTGAGAAATACCATCAATTTCAGTAACTATTCTTTCAGTAAATGTAGTACGTTCTCCAGCTTCTTCAAATGTAGCACTAGCCCAAGCTCCAGCTTCATTAGTTGATTTTTCAAATAATCCAGTAATTGTAACTTCTTCTTCACCGACACCAGTAACATATGTTGTTAATCTAGTTTGTGATTCTGGAGTGTGAGTTGAAGTAGATGTAATCCATTCTCCTTCTTCATTAACTGATGCATATACAATATGAGTAGCTTGTTCAAGATCATCATTAATAGTATAAGTGCTAGTATATGACGATAAAATATCTGTAGTAGTATACCACCAATTTTCTTCATCTGATGTAACTCTAACAACACCAGTATATTCTCCCTCTTCACCATCAGTAGTAATAGTATATCTAGCTCCAACTGGGTCTGCTAATATTGATGTCAAATAGTACATTCCGTATTCACCATAGTTATATCCAACAACTTCAGCATCTTTAGTTTGAGAAATACCATCAATTTCAGTAACTATTCTTTCAGTAAATGTAGTACGTTCTCCAGCTTCTTCAAATGTAGCACTAGCCCAAGCTCCAGCTTCATTAGTTGATATTTCAAATAATCCAGTAATTGTAACTTCTTCTTCATCAATATTGGTTGTGTAAGTAGTCAATCTAGTTTGTGATTCTGGAGTATGAGTTGATGTAGATGTAATCCATTCTCCTTCTTCATTAGCTGATGCATATACAATATGAGTAGCTTGTTCAAAATCGTCATTAATAGTATATGTACTAGTGTATGACGATAAAATATCTGTAGTAGTAAACCACCAATTTTCTTCATCGGATGTAACTCTAACAACACCTGTATATTCTCCATCTTCTTCATCAACAGTAATAGTATATCTAGCTTCAACTGGATCTGCTAATATTGATGTCAAATAGTACATTCCATACTCACCATAATCATATCCAACAACTTCTGCATCTTTAGTTTGAGCAATACCATCAATTTCATTAATAATTCTTTCCGTAAATGTAGCACGTTCTCCAGCTTCTTCAAATGTAGCACTAGCCCACGCACCAGCTTCGTTAGTTGATTTTTCAAATAATCCGGTAATTGTAACTTCTTCTTCATCAATATTGGTTGTGTAAGTTGTTAATCTAGTTTGGGATTCAAGTTCAGGAGTATAAGTTGAGGTAGATGTGATCCATTCACCCTCTTCATTAACTGATGCATACACAATATGAGTAGCTGTACCAAGATCATCATCAGAGACTGTAATTTTATCAGTTATTGCTGTGATAAAGCTTGTAGTTGTGTGCCACCAATTTTCTTCATTTGAAGTAAACATAACAAGAGCCAAACTTTCATCAATAGTGGTGGTAAATGAGAAATCTTCATAAATAATTGTTGAAGATACATCATAAATACTGCCTTCTTCAAAACCATATCGAGCTATTTGTACGTCATAAACATCATTTCCATCTACTGTTATTCTCTCGGTTAAAGTATCAGCCCCTGTAACTCCAGTGTACAGCTCTGTGGCCATAGAATCTTCCAATGCGGTTGATTGTAATACTAAAGCAGTAATTAAATAAGGTATACCAACAGTATCTTGCTCCGCATACGTAGTAACATAATGAGTGGATTGACTAGGATCAACATTATTAACTCTAGTATATTCTTCCTCGGTATCGACAAATGGACAACCTAAACAAGCTGCTGGAATATCTTGTGCAGGTGTAGCACCATCATAAGTGATAGCATTACCAATCATTGCTCCATCATCAATGACTCTAAATAATTCAGCATCATATCCCGTTCCAATGGTAAAAGAATGAGCAGCTCCATAATTTAAAGATACGATTCTTAAAATACCTGTGGCTGGAGTGTAACTCCATCCTTCAGCAATTGTGTCACTTAAACCAATACTCATACCGCTTCCAAATCCATAAATAGTCCACCTTGTTCCTGCAATTTGTGCATTTTCCGAAACTTTAGCACCATTTGTCATATAAAGGGTGTGTTCCACATCAGTTATTTCTATATTCATACTTCTCATGAAAGAATCATCAAGAACCAAACAACCACGGCCTTCAATACTCATATGATTCATAAATTGCGTATTTCTCAAACAAATCGAGCCAAGATTTTGTGCAGCTCCACCATATGAAAAATCTAAAACTGCAACACCTGGCTTATCTTTTTGTATAGCAAATGTTTCTGAGTTTACAAACACGTCAGCATCGAGTTTGACATGTAAGTAATCAGATTGACCATCGGCATGAATAGATGTAAGACCTGCATTATCAAAAGTATCCACATTTACTTCATAATAGTTAATTATTGCATCATTTTTTGCTTCAATCATAACCCTACCATCAACTACCCATTCTGAACCAAATCTTCCGTCTCCAAAATAATGTCCATTAAAACGTTCTGTATTGGTAATTGAAAAAGTTGCATCTGGGTCCACCATCAAACCAACTGCTATGTAGATCTGATCTATATTGTAAAAAGTAATCAATGCGTCGCTTTCAATTACAGCCCGATCATCTATGAGTGGATAGGTTCCCTCATAATAATCTTCTCCTGAGAAAAATACATCTGCTTGAGTAAATCGAATAAGGTTCGACAAAACCCAAAATAAAAAAATGTTTGGTTTCATTTCTGTTCAATATTTGAAATGAATTTGAATTTGTAAATTATTCCAAAGTCTTTTATTGTTTGTAGTATGTTTCGTGTAATTCTGATTGTCTTAATGTTGTAAAAATTAAAGAAATGTTGAAAACAAATTAGTCAATCTATTTTTCATAATACTATTCAAGATTGAACAAATTATCATATCACCTTATTGACAGGATAAAGTATAATCTATCTTGAATAATAATA
Source organism: Lodderomyces pseudojiufengensis (assembly GCF_024610245.1). NCBI lineage: Eukaryota > Fungi > Ascomycota > Pichiomycetes > Serinales > Debaryomycetaceae > Lodderomyces > Lodderomyces pseudojiufengensis. The sequence continues at coordinate 3,052 of NW_026261533.1, forward strand.
TCAAGATCTAAAAACTTGGCTTCAACTCGTATTTTAAATAAGCATTGCATTAACTTGCATAAAAATATTATTTAACAAACGATGTGAATATCCCAGATTTTAAATTGCACTCGAATAAAAGAATTGATGTGTTCGTATCATTTTTTTGACAAGAATTATCTTTACCATTCTAATTATCTTGACCATTCTGTACCGGTAAATGACTCCACTGAAAATAGCATGGTTTTGGTAACTCAAAAAGGGTAAATTTCAAAAATCATTGATACTAAATATAACGCTAGTTCATAACGTGTTATCCAATTTACGAAAAGTTTGGATTTTTTTATAATCACAGTAGATGGTCCTAGATATTCATGATATAATTCAATTGAACATAACATAAATTATGGCAAATTTGAGTAATAACCCAAAAAATAATTTTGATAACTATCTGATTGTTTTACCAGCTAAAACTTGTAACCCAATACGCAAAAACGCCTATCTTGACACTCATTAAAATTATTTTTTTTAATCTTAAGAGGCAAATTCATCTGATAAATTTGTATCATATTAGTCCTTTCCCAAGATTTGGAGAAAATTAGCTTCATGCAAGTTTATGCAAGCTCAAATTCATTCGAGAATAAACTAACTTAAAAATTTTTGATGATGATCAAGCTAATAAGTTAAACTTGGTAATGTTAATTTGACTATATCTCTATTTTGCTAGGCAAATTGCAAGGTAAATTGCTAGGCAAATCTGATCTTTCATACAAGACATAGTTCTCGAGCATCTATGCATTTGTAATAGTGAGTAGTTGCATGAATTTTTATTCTTCTATTTTTATTCTTCTCTTTTTCGATGTTGAAATTTATGAAAACCAGTGACTCGTACAGTGTTCAAAGTTTTCAGATAAAACCAACCAATGAATCGTAGACATTCTTAGTTCCCATTTATGATCATACGTGCTAGATCTTTGATCGATGCATTAGATGTTTGAAATGTACGTCGTTAGTGATATAATGAATAAATGTTGAAAAATTATATTTTTATTTAACTTTAGAGTAAAAAAACAGATTTTAGAAATTGTAAATATAATAATAATTATCTACTATTATCATTACCAAACAAACTATTAAAATACAACTATCACTTAAAGCTTTTGACGTTTGATTCTATTATAATTGACTATTTTCCAGATCATTCAAACCCTTTGTTACGTTGTAAAATTTCAAGATACTCAATATCAGACAGTGAGAAAGTCAACTCGAAACCTATCAGTATAATAGTTCTAACATAAAAATTTCATAACTATGCTTGATACGAAGTCATTGGAAATCATTTCTCAATTCAAAGATGCTTTGATTTCCAGAAATGAAGTAACAATATCACCACTAAAGCGAAATGAAAACATCAAAGATTTAAAATCAGTAGTGGAAGATTCATTACCAAGTTATAATAGAGGATTAAAATTAACTAATCAATTACCAAACTTGGACTCATTAAGTAAGAAAACTATAGAATATGATGGAGATAAATATGATGTACTTACAAACGATTTAATAGAAAAGAATAATTTAAGAATTAAAAGAAAATGGAAAGATTTTTATCAAGATCCTAAACGAAATAGTATAGAATTAGAAAATCAAATAGAAGAAGATATAATAGATTGGTCTGATGATGAAATTTCAGATGATGAATCAAATAATAATAAAAAAATACATCCATTAAAGCAATCTAAAATAATAGAATTATTATCACCATTAAATCATCCATCTGAATTAATAACTCATCCAGCAATTTCAAAAACTTATCAACTGGAAATATTAAATAAATTATCAATGGAATTAATTGATTTAATTGAATTTGAACAGAATAATTTAAATTGGTTAAATAAGTTATTACAAGTATTGAATGGAGAAGATTGGTTTTATTTATTAGAAGAAAATTTAGGATTAAAAGAATATGATCATGGATTAGATGAGAATAGGAAGAAGAAAAGGAAAATTGATGTAATAACAGGGGTCGCAGATGCCGAGGAGCAAGTAGAAATAGATAAACAAGAGGAAATAGAAAAGAAAGGGGAAACGGAAGTATCCAATGAAACGAATAATACAAGTACGAATAATTCAAGTACTAGATTTGATGCTAACTCAAATGAGAAGAATGAGTTGGAAAATGGAGTTACTGAGTCAAATAGGGATAGTCCTGCTACAAATATCATAACGAAAGAAGTCGTACTAAATAACACTGAAAATGGTACTAAGAAAATAGCTAAATCTGAATTACCTGAAGCAAGTAACCCTTTAAGCGAGTATGAAGATGAAGAGGAAAATGAAGCTGATCCATTTTTTGCATTACCAACTGCTATAAAACGTTATGAAACATTTCAAGAACTGTTGGATGCAAAAGATGAAACTGGTGTAAAAGAAGAATTGATAAATTATTTACAAGTTAGTATACAGAGACAACATGAATATATTGAAAATTTAACACATTTAAGAAATGGATTAGTTAGAGCTGATCGATTGAAAAATGATTTATTGAAATGGGGTAAAGAAATGCATGATAAAAAGACTTAGTTAATAGATTATATTTTTAAGAGTAGTTTATACTAAATCGTTATTTTACGTTATTACCTTTTTGAACATTAAATGACATTAAATATTAAAAAAATTGTATAAACCTAAATATTAACTGATAAGTCTTATTGACCTATTCATCTTCATCGAATTTTGGAGCTAAATAAAATCTTAAATAACCACCAACATCTAATTTAAATTCAAATAATGCAGGAGTTTTATCAGCTAATTTTATAGTTATTGTATTTGATAAACTTGAAGCTTTAATAATATCACTTAAATATTTTAAACCAAAAGTTAAATCAACAGGATTATCTAAATTAACAGTAACACTTTCATCTGGTTTATCAATATCATTATAAGGTTTTAAAACAACTGATCCAGTACCTTGTTCACCTTCACTTGTAAATTTAACAGAATCTTTTGTAACAATAATATTTAAAGATTCACTTAAATTTTTTAAATCTCTTACAATTTTTGCAAATTCAAAACTTGGCATTGTAATAACTGAATCATAATCCATATCATCAATTTTTAAAAATTCAGAATCAATATTCATTAATTTTAAACTATATTCACTAACTCTTTCTTTTTTTTTATCTTCAAATATTGTCATTACAGAATCTGGACTATCTTCAGCTAATAAAGTTAAATAATCTTCATTATTACCACATTTTATAATTTTTGAAAAACTTTCTAAATCAATACCTAATGTAACATCTCTATCACATCTATATTCACTAAAAGCAGTTTGTCCAACTAATAATGAAACTAATAAAACTCTTGAATCATCAACTGCTTGAACTGTTATTCCATGTTCTGTACAATTAAAATTACATAATTTAACACAATCTTTTATTGATTCAACTATTTTTTTTAATAAAGTTGATTCATCAAATTTACCTTCTAACATTTTTTACTAAGCTTGTTTGTTTGATTGATATGATGATAATTTGTTGATGGTTTTATGCTAGTTGCTTTGATTACTACTATTGATTGTTGAATTAGCTAACTATTGAAAATTGTTATGAATTATAAATGAAAAAAAAATTTCGTTAACAATTTGAAACTTGGTATTTATTATAATTTAAATTATCATTAATTGTACGCGTCTCTCTTTATAAAAATATTTAATTAACGTGTAACTATTGTCTTGTCGTAAGATTTAACTAAATGACGCTGTTTAGACTATTAATATTATTAGTATGTAGGTATAGATGTTTAAATAAAAAGTCCGAACTTACATACAAAGATATTTAAACACTGTAATGATGAAGAATAACCGAGTAAGATACATTCTTAGATAACATGAGTACCATAGTTTCATGCTATTAGGATGTCTCTTGGTCAAGCAAACTAAAACTAATTGCAAATTTATAAAAAGTCTGACTAAATATGTTGTTTACAAACATTTGATTCTAAGAACAAATTTTAATCAAAAATAGGTGCAAAAAAAGTAACAGTGATCAGTTTAATATAATTCAACAAATTTTTAATCGAATCTAATCCTAAAACTTGAACGTTTCAACCAATGAGAGTACAGAGTAAGAGATTTTAAGTTATTTCTCATAAATCGAAAATTCATTAATCTATATTATACATTTATAGCTAAACTATCATGATTTCTTTCAGTTTGATTATTTTCATCTATAATTGATGGTAAAAATGCAATTCTTGTATGAGATTTATCACTTAATGGTAATATCAATCTAAATGCATCATGAGTATTTAAATAATATCGATATAATCTTTTAACTCTTAAAAATCCAAAACTTTCATATAATTTTAAAGCTCCATCATTTATAACTTCAGTTTCTAACATTATTTCATCAACTTTTTCTTGAATCATTTTATTTATAGTAATTTTAACTAAATTTTTAGCTAATCCTCTTTTTCGATATTTCGGATCTATTACTAGCATTCCAATATAACCTCTATTTCTAACTTGTCTATGTGGTTCTAATTTTGATATTATCACTCCAATGATTTTTTCGTTTTTCACAGTTGATCCGTTATTTTTATCGTTATTATTATTTACATCATTTATGGTTTCTTTAATCGTGAAACAATATTCTGGCCAATTGTTTAAAAAATACCAATAAACATATATAGAATATGGTTCAGATAAATGTGAAGATATTAGATTTGATATTTGTTTAAATTCTTCTTGTTCTTTTATATTGAAACGATAATATGAATAGCCATCTATAGTGTCTACTTTTAAACTCATCACCAGGGGTAGCTGAATGCTATATCAATTGATTGTTCATTTAGCTTATACTGTTTAACTGTTGAATTGTAACTTTATATTTTTTTCTCTATTTTGTGCAAGTACATAATACAATCATCAAATTCTTGACAACGATGTTTACTTGAACAGATATACAAGAAATGGGTCAACCAATGTACTACATTACCCTAGGTTTATACATGCTTGAACAATTCGACTGGCTAAAGTCTGTTTATATAGCCTAAGCCGTTCAAAATCCTCAATAATTTCATGCAGGAATTAAGAATTTCGAATGAGACGAACGAATTAAGGACAAACGGATATCAGACCCGGTGCTCTACGGAAACTCACTTAATATATTCGAAACAAGTTTCTAGATTTATTTGAAAGGTATCATTTAAATTGAACGACACGAGGGAGTTGGAAGAATTAAAGAAGACGTGAATTTTATATCTCGAGTCACAACAATGTTTGAAGTTATATGATGTAAAAGTTAATAATTTAGTGAAACATATGATGTAAGATCCTCTAGTAACATACATTCAAATTATAAAGCAAATTTGCAAGAAGTAAGAAGAAGAAACGGGTGAAAGATATCCATACACAAAATCGATTTAACGGACATTTGTTAAGCTTTCGAAACTACCAAATGGGTTGTGAGAAATTTCGAAACACATACATTAATGAGGAGCAATTATATATAAACAACAGGTTGTAAAGACACGTAAAGGGAAGGGTAATAGTATTAATCATTAGTAGCAGATGAGTAACCAAAGCATTGTTGTCTTAAGCCTATAAGCCTATGCTACAATTAGAAAGTGTTTCATAATTTTGTTTACGTAGTATTAATTTTAAAGTTCTTCCACTTTTTAAATAAAATATAAAGTTTCAACAAATTTATTATTTATTTTTTTTTTCACTTCAACATATTTATATAAATCATATTGTCTAATTTTTATATACAAATTATAGTATATTTTTTTTCATCAACAATTAATTAAGTTCAAGATCAATTGATTCAATAATTACATTAAATCAATTTTATACTTCATAAATCATATCAACTACTTATTTATAATTAAATTTACAATATGGCTCCACCAGCAGTTTTAAAAAAATCAGGTGTCATCTATGGTGATGATGTCAAAGATTTATTTGATTATGCTCAAGAAAAAGGATTTGCTATTCCAGCTATAAATGTTACTTCTTCATCAACTGTTGTTGCTGCTTTAGAAGCTGCAAGAGATGGTAAAGCTCCAATTATTTTACAAACTTCTCAAGGTGGTGCTGCTTATTTTGCAGGTAAAGGTGTTGATAATAAAAATCAAGAAGCTTCAATTGCTGGTTCAATTGCTGCTGCTCATTATATTAGAGCAATTGCTCCAGCTTATGGTATTCCAGTTGTTTTACATACTGATCATTGTGCTCATAAATTATTACCATGGTTTGATGGTATGTTAGATGCAGATGAAAAATGGTTTAAAGAAACTGGTACTCCATTATTTTCATCACATATGTTGGATTTATCTGAAGAAACAGATGAAGAAAATATAGGAACTTGTGAAAAATATTTTAAAAGAATGGCTAAAATGAATCAATGGTTAGAAATGGAAATTGGTATTACTGGTGGTGAAGAAGATGGTGTAAATAATGAACATGTTCAAAAAGAATCATTATATACTTTACCAGAAACTGTTTTTAAAGTTTATGAAGGTTTATCAAAAATTTCACCAAATTTCTCAATTGCTGCTGCTTTTGGTAATGTTCATGGTGTTTATAAACCAGGTAATGTTCAATTAAAACCAGAAATTTTAGGTGATCATCAAAGATATGCAAAACAACAATTAGCTACTGAAGCTGCACATCCATTATATTTAGTTTTCCATGGTGGATCAGGTTCATCACAACAAGATTTTGATACTGCTATCAAGAATGGTGTTGTAAAAGTTAATTTAGATACTGATTGTCAATATGCTTACTTAGAAGGTATCAGAGATTATATATTAAAGAAAGCTGATTATTTAAAATCACCAGTTGGTAACCCAGAAGGTGAAGATAAACCAAATAAAAAATATTTCGATCCAAGAGTTTGGGTTAGAGAAGGTGAAAAAACCATGTCTAAAAGAATTTCAGAAGCTTTAGATATCTTCCACACCAAAGATCAATTATAGATTATCTTAATTGTGTAGTAAATAAAGAAATTGAGTAAAAATACATCATATTTATTTGGAATTTTTATTCATTAAATTCGTTTGAACTCCTCTAGAACTATATACAAGCTAAAAAGATGCATCACTACATCTGTGAACTATCATATGTTTCCCGACCCACTTTTTATAATCTCTCTCACTTTGATATATTCAGGCATAGTATTAAATACATCTATTCTTTGATTTTGTATATATTCACCAACTATTAAATTTGCCTTTACATATTTTGAAACACATCGATCAATACATTCAGATTCTCCTTTTGATAATTCTCCTTCAGCATATTCATGAACTAAACATTTTGTTTCACATTGACGTAATAATTTATTAAAAGTATATGACATTGCTTGAAATTGAATTTCTGCTACTTTGATTTTTTCTGGATCGACTTTTACATGTGAGTATTGGGTCGGCTGACCTAGAAATAGTGACATTATTGAACTGCTATTTGAATAATCTGACTAGAAAGTTGTGTAGTTTGATTTGAATGGTGAACTAGATCTTTGTTAGATCTTGATAATTTTTCATTCTCATGTTTCTATTTTTTTTTGTGCAAGTGCTTGATCTGAGGAACTTGATTAATTGAACTCCACATTAAATATTTTTTACTCATACCATTCAATCAATCATTGAAAATAGAAGAAATGCATGTGCTTTTAACCAATGACGATGGTCCAATTAGCGACCAAACTTGTCCTTACATGAAATATTTTGTTGATGAAATAACCACAGAAACAGATTGGGATATTTCAATAGTAATACCAGATCAACCTAGATCATGGAGTTCAAAATCTCATCTTCCAGGAAAACCTGTAGTTGCAACTTACATATATACAAAATATTCAACATATAAACCTAACCCTGATATCAACAAATTTGAAGGTCCCTTTGATCATCCACAACAAAAATATATATCAGATCCAAATTATCAAGAATGGTGTTTAGTAAGTAGTACTCCAGCTGCTTGCGCTGATATAGGAATACATCATTTATATAGACATTCTAAGAAAAAGCCCGTGGATTTAGTTATAAGTGGACCTAATTTTGGAAAAAATTCAACTAGTTTATATATTTTAGCAAGTGGAACTGTAGGAGCAGCAATGGAAGCTGTAACTCATGGTACTAAAGCCATTGGATTAAGTTATGCTTTTATTTCATTAGATCATGATTTTAAAATATTAAAAGAAGCTGCTAAAATTTCAGTAAAACTTATAAAAAAATTATATAAAAATTTACAAAATAATCAAGATGTTGATTTATATTCCGTTAATGTTCCATTAGTTGATTCATTAAAGTTAGGAAAAACCAAGATAGAATATGCTCCAATATTACAAAATAAATGGGGATCAATTTATGAACCAACTCAAGAACCAAATGAAAAAGGTCAATTAGAATTCAAATGGGCTCCGGATTTTAAAAGAGTTTGGAAAGATGGTTTGAAAGATCAAGAGCATACTGATTCTAGAGTTCTTTTGAGTGAAGGAATTAGTGTCACTCCTTTAAAAGCATGTTTTAGGACCTTGGATGATATAGTTGGAGAAATTAAATTAGATGATGATAGTGAGGGGATCGAAAGTGATAAAGCGAGCAATTTTAAGGAGTCAGGAAACACATTTCTCATAACTATCCCAGAAGATTCATATTTATACGAACCATTAGTTGAACCATTCGAAAAATTGAATTACAGCATTACATCAAATACGAAGAGTATACCTTCAAATCAAAAAATTTTTCATTATGGAGAATACGAAGATTTAGATCTTGAAAAGATTTCTCAAAATGATTCAAATTATTACATTCCATCATACATATATAGAAAAGCATTAATAAGAAAGCATTATTTAGCAAACACAATACATCATTATATCACAAAACACCCTGATTCAATATTAGCAAAAGCAGTCCCTGAAAATTATCAGTTAGAAATTGATTATGCTGAATTTTTAGATGATTCATTAGATGAGTCATATGAATTAAGAGAAGCTATTGAAGCTGGTGATAAAGTATGGATCGTGAAACCTAGTATGAGTGATAAAGGTCAAGGTATTAGTATATTCCGAACGGTTGATCAATTACAAGCAATTTTTGATGCATTCGACAATGATGATGATGATGAGGAGGGAGAAAATGAATCAAAAAAGGATAGTCAAAAAGGTAATGGATTAATACTATCGCATTTAAGACACTTTATCGTACAAGAATATATTTCAAGTCCATTATTGTTACCAAATTATGACAACAAAAAATTTCATCTACGTACTTATGTGATATGCCAGGGAGATTTGAAAGTATTTGTTTACAAGAATATCTTAACATTATTTGCCGATGAAAAATATCAAGCACCACATTCAATTAATGATTCACCTATTGAATTAAATGGACATTTAACAAACACTTGTTTACAAGAAGATTCAAATCCTTTAGTTGTACCATTCTGGAATTTAGAAAATATGACGGATGAACAAAAATCACAAATCTTTAAACAAATATGTGAAATTACAAAAGAATTATTTAAAGCTGCTACATCAATAGATAAACTTAATTTTCAACCATTAACTAATGCAATTGAAATATTTGGAATTGATTTTTTAGTTGATTCTAACGAAAAAGTTTATGTATTAGAAGTTAACTCATATCCAGATTTCAAACAAACTGGTGATGATTTGAAGGAATTAATTTATAAATTGTTTGATGTAACCATTAATGAAATTATACATCCGATGATTACTGGACACAAGATTGAAGAGTACGGTAAGGATATTGTTCAAGTATTATAATAGATGTATAGTTTTTGGGACTTTTCGTCGGAATTGTAATTAATGTAGAGTTTGTCTATGTCTTATCACTTTCCCTCTAGATTGTAACATCAAACTGTAATATTTTATAGCCTTGATTATGAGGTCATTTATAAATTATCTATTTCTTTGTCTGAGTTTATAATGTCACGTCACGACTTGAAAAATTATAGAATGGAGAGAGATTCTTTTATAATTTTGAAAGAAAAAGATACATAAAGAGAACAGAAAGAGAAAAAATTTTTTAGAAGGCATACCGTTGACCAACAATTAATACAATTTGAAAAGAATACGTAATTGATTTTAATCAATCAAATAAATACTTTATAATAAAATAGATTTTTAGAAGAAAGGGGGCCTTGCAACAAATACTAGTCAAGGATCATTGTCACAACTTATACTAGTTTCGAAAAGATATTTTTATACACAATCGAATCATAATGTCCACACATCGAAAGACTTACAAAAATCAACTGAAAAGGTTCAATAGCAGTAACAATAGCATATCTACGGAATTATCTAGCTTGCTTGAATTGTTTCCAGATTGGGAGTCTGATGAATTGAATTCTTTATTGAATGAAAATGATCAATCTTTAGAAGTCGTAATTGATTTAATCGTTAATAATAAAGTATCTAAATGGGAACCTATTAAAAAGGAGAAAAACAAAAAGAAAGAAGTTAAAGAAGAAACAGACAATAGCAATCTCCACAATTCTTCATCTACATCTGCTCCACACCAAAGTTCAAATGATAAAAAATTTACACATAAGTCAAAACCATCAACTAGACCTCCTAGAAATAAAACAAATTCTTCGAGAAAAACTACGAGAAACAACGAAAAAGCTTCTTCAACAACTTCGTCACAATCAAATGGTGAATCAACTGGATCATGGGCTTCTGCTTTAGGAACTGATAAACCTCCTGTACAAAAACAACATCAACCAACTCAACAAGCGGAAAAAGCAAGTGAAGACGCGCAATCTACTAAAGAGGAACAATCTACCAATTCAGAAGAAACACCTTCAACAGAAGAATCAAATTTAGAAACTCAACAAAAAGAGACAACTGCTCCAGTCTCAAAACCTGTATTAAAAGAAGCATCAATTCCAGAATTGAATCAAGGTTCTTGGGCTTCAGCAATTACTCCTAAAACTAAACCAAAACCTAAACCTGTGACTAAACCACAACCAGCTCCGCCATCACAACCACAACCAGAAGTTAATGAAGCACCGGAACTTGAGAAGGAACAAGAAACCCCATCTTTAGAAGAATCACAACAAAGTTATGAACCAGAATCAAAACAGGATTCTCAATCAGAAGTACAAGAGCAACAACAACCTCAATCATCAGCATCACAACATCAACAATCATCTTTAGAAGAAACAGCTCCACAAGTTGTATTACCAAATTCTCAACAACAAGTCAATTCTGTTGGTATATCATTTGGATCGTTATCGTTAGGTGAAGAAGAGATTCCAGAATCATCTCAAGTTGAATCAAACGATCAAAATCTCCCAGAACAACATCAACAATCTCATCAACAACAAGCTCAACAAACTCAACAAAATTATGGTTTGTACGATCAACAAAGTCAAAGATATCAACAAGCTGGTTACCAACAACCACAACAACAACAACAAACTCATTACGCAAAACAACAACAACAACCACAACAACCACAACAACAACCACAGCAACAACATCAAACCCAACAGCAACAACAATATGACTATTACAATCAATTCCAGCAACAACAATACCCTCAACAGGCGGCTCAACCTGGTGCGCAATTTGCAGGATACCCAGGATTCGATTATAATGCTTACAATCAACACGCTTTTGGTCTTACTTCACCAGCTGCTAACCACACAGCTACTGCTCCATCAGGTTCAAGTGGTTACAATTATGCTCAACAAGCTGTTAACGGTGGTTCATCCGATTCTACACAATCACCAGTTGTTGGTCAATCAATTTTACAACAACAAGCATCTGCTTTAGCTCAACAACAGCAACAACAGCAACAACAACAAATACCTCAACCATTTGGATATCCTTACTACAATTACTATTACAACAACCCATACTTTAATGCAGCTGGTGGTTTAGGTAATACTGGATTTAATGCTACAACTAATGCTGGATCTCTTGGTCAACAGTCTCAACAAAGTTCTCAACAATCAAATCCTCAATCTTCAAATCAACAATCTACTATCTCAAACAATGGATTTGCTGGTGTTCAACAACAACAACAATATTATAATCCAAACCAATATTCTAATAGATATCCAGGTTATTCATTGCCACCTCAACCCCAACAACAAGGTCAACAAGGTCAACAAGGCGCTCAACAACCACCAAGTTCTGGTGAAGAGAATTCTCAACAATCACATCAACAGGGTCAACAACAAGCACAAGCTCAACAAAGTCAACAACAACCAAACTTTCAACAACAAGCCCATCAACAACAAGGACAACAAGGACAACAAGGACAACAACCAATTCCACAATATGCTGGTTATCAACAATACCCACAATATGGATATCAAGATTCAACCCAATATCGTGGTGGTTGGTATTAAATAAATTTTTGTGAACAATTGCTCAAAATTAAAGTGTTCAAGGTAGCTTGCACATAAATCAGAAGGAATTATCTCCTTATACGTTCTGATTTGACATTTATTGTTTTGTTATATATATAATTTTAAATAGTTTCATAAATATCTAGGTTGAGTAAAGACAATTTTTAATGTAGATTTTTCTTACTAAGTTGTTGTTTCAAGTTAAAAATTACACGAAAATTTAAGTCCGAAAGGTCTCAATATGTCACAAGACATATAACTCTATTCAGAATATATTTAGGATCACTGATTGTAGAGAGTCATAGCCAAATAAAGAGCCAATATACGTCGAGTATTACCGCAACCTTTTTGTTATCTAAGCCAATTATATAGGAAGACGAAATATGTGATAAATGTGAAACATCGTATTTAGATATTGTAAAATAATGAAACTTTACTTTCGTAATACGACGGCAAAAAATAAAAGTAGTTTTATCAGTAGATAAAGCCATAAACATCCTACTATAGTTATTAGTTAACCCTATTTCTATTTCTATTGACTGTTGATAAGCATAATTGGCTAGGTACTACAGATTAGTGAATCTTATATAAACTATAAGTACAATATCTGGGCCTATAATTGAAATTAATGTTAATAATAATTATATGAATAATAATAATCGTATTATTTTTTTAATGCCCCTCTAAGTTTTACGTTTTAAAATAATACTTCACAACCAATTCAAATAGGCAAAGAGCATTATATATTAACATATCAATCTAAGAGAACATCCAATCCTCGTTCAATGATACCTATATCTTGATATAATTAAACTTGACATATATTCCAAGCTCGTTATCAACCTTGCCAGCATCCAGATTAGCCGTTATAATCTGTCTATTTCACTCACTAACAACATCTAATTCGAATTATTAATTAAAAAGAAGTGCCAAACTAAGAAAACAAGTCAAACTAAGAAGAAAACACACATTCCACAATTTTCCACAATAAAATGTCAGATGTGTCATATGTAATTGTGAATAATGCTCATGGTGGAGCAAGTGTAAGAATACCTAAACCTGTTCGTTTTCAAAACATAAATGATTTTAAGATTTATTTACTGCAGTGCTTCAATATTGATGATATAAATAACATTTTCCTCATTGGCTCATTTGGAATTAAAATAAATTATACATTGATAAATGAGTTAACTGACATTTATTTGTATGATAAAAGATTGTTCGTCAATGATTTCAACAAAAACCTTATTCAGTCATATATAGCATTATCAGCAACAGCTAATGAAAACGATGTTCAACCACCGAGAGGACCACCTATAAAGGAAAACTCGAAATTTGGTGAACCAGGCATTGAGAATCGAATCAAAATATATCAAGTATGGTCATCAAACTTGAATCGTGATTGTAAAGTGCTAGAAAAAAATTGCTCAACCCTAACACTACAAATTAACACCATGTTTAAATCATTGAATATATTATTTCAATTTGCATCAAATTTTACTAATGAAGCTGAAAAAAATTTCAATAATCATTATAATCACATTAAAATGATTAATTATAAAACTTTGCATAAGTCATGGAATACAAACTATAAAAATTTACAACAACTACCGGATATAAAGATCAAAGATATTAAAATTAGATTAGTTAACTATCTTAATGCTGAGGAATTGTTAAAAGCGTCTAATTTTGTGGCCAAACATTTTCCATTAGTGTTAGGAAAATTCAATGAGTTGAGGAATTTGGTTAAAGAAATGAATGAGGATAAAGCAACCATTGATAATTTAATTGAATCATCAAGAAATAGTTCCATATCTCAGTTTAAGAACACTGACGTTAAGGAGTTGATGAAGAAATTACAAACCCTTTTTGAAAAGGTGAATTTGGACTTTGGTTCTCAAAATCGGCCAATAACAGAGTTGAATAATTCATATGATATACACAAGTCAAAAGTAGCTAATGAAATCAAAGAAAATGCGGATAAATTGTACAATCATTACATTAAATTGAGCTCATTTCGAGACAAGATTACACTAGAAAGTCCCAGAATTTTTAATACAATTGCTAACTTGCAGATGAAATCAGTTAATTTGAAAGCAGCACTAAGACAATTAACAGAGGATTTGGGAGAAAATTCATCAAATGAAATTAACTTTAAAATAATATCTGAGATTAAAAGAGCAGAAGACTATTTGTCTTTGACGATAGATTTACCATTACTATTTGGATTTGAATTAATTGAAAAACGGAGACAATTTGAATGGTATGATTTTTATACCAAAGGTCTAGTCAATAATATTGGTGAACAAATCTCAAATATCAACAATCACGAAAGAGCCTTTAGAGAAATTTGGAATAAAAAATTTGGTGTATTTTTAAATTACATTGAGAAGGATAATTTTATTGGCACTTTACCTAATGTAGACATAAGCTTAGTCAGCAAAAATGATCCAAAGGATAATAATTTTTTGATTTTGAGAGGGATTGACATTGACAGGGAGGATATTATCAATTACATTTCCATATTGGAATCTCATACTAGCGTCTCAAGATCTTTTCCTGACTTGTTACATAAAAATTTTCAAGATATGAAAAAATCAACCAACAATATGAAAAGAGTAACAAAAGTCGTATCTTCGTTAGGTACAATAACTGTAATGAATGAAAGCAAACCTGACGACCTGTCGAATATTGACAAAAGTAAAGAAGATTTGGACGTTGATTTGAATGTCATAAAAGGTTTGAAATCTAGGATTAGAAAACTTGAAAGTTTATTGCATCAACAACAATATAAAAACATTACAAATTGGCCAGTGATAAGAAATGGTTCATATGGAGAGAATAGAATGAGTATGTTAATAGACTCAAAGCAACAACAAGCACAATCTCAACCTCCTTCCCAACCTCAAATATCTTCACAACCATCATCAGCATCTATTGTAAGGCTGGACCCTACAAAATTGCTACATAAAAGAACATCATCGAAGGAGAGTATTCCATCAATCAACCAGCAAAACAACCAATCACAAACACTTGATTCATCAAGTATAGACAAACATCTTGACAATATAAAATTGAAAAGAACAAATACTGATTTAATATCTCAAAATGACAATTTACTTAAACAACATCAATCCAAAGATGCAAAAATTTTACAATTGAAACAACAAATTGAATCTATGCAATTGGAACATTCACAAAAAATCTCAGAGTTAAATTCTAAAGTCAGTGAAACTCAAGAAGAATACAGGTTATTCAAGATTGAAAACAAATTAGAGCACAAGCAATTTGAAAATTTGGAAAACAAATTGAGAGCAAAAGATGATGTAATTAATACTTTAAATGAAAAGATCAAAAATTACGAGGAAACACAAAAGACTCATTCAAGCGAATTATCAAGTCTAAGTGAAACTTTAACTGTTTTAAGAAGCGAATTGAATGATGCAACAAAAATGAAGAATGATTTGTTATCTAATATGTCATCGAAGGAGACTGAATTTTCTCAGGAACGCAATAATCTTAATAATGAAATTGAAAGTTTGAAACTGAAATTAGAGGAAGTTAGTGAAGATTATGAAAATTTAATGGAATTGACTCAAGTAAAGCATACTAAACACGATTTATTAGTAAATGACTTGAACAATGTTGTACTCAATTTAATGAATCATATCAAATTATTAGTTCAAAAATTATTTGAAGAGTTTTTAGACTTTTGCTTTTTATTAGAATCGATGGGATTATTATTAGTAGAAGAAGACAATATTTACAAAATAAAAAGAGTTAAAGGTCTTAAATTTAAAAAACCTGCTAATCAAGATGATGAAGTTTCGATGGTTTCAATGGATGTTCCAACATCAAAAGTTATTGATGAAATTGAGAATAAACTAACTTGGATTAATGATATTCCAGATTTGAAATCAATAGTATCACCAGATAGTGCTTCATCTGAAGATGGAGCTGAAATGGTTGATAGATATAAGGATCAATCAGAAAAATTATTTGAACTTTTTAATAAATTATTCAAATTTGATACATCTGAGGTATCCAAATTTGAAATTTTTTTCAGTTCAATAAATTTTAAAGAAAATGTTCAATTAGCTGATGAAAATTCTACAAATCAGAAATTTTTCATCAATGCAATTTCTAAAAGATTTAAAGATGTTGAAGCATTCGCGAAGAAGCAAACCAAAGATAATAAATCAAAAGATCAAGAGATTAAAAAAATGATTTTAAGAAATAAAAATAAAATTTCAATAAATTCTTTTAAAGAGAATGATTTACTTTTGTTTTTACCAACAAGAATCGACAGACCAAAAAATTTGACAAATAATAATAATGGTTTTAAATTAGAATCCACTGAATCAAAATTACAACCATGGGCTGCTTTCAATGTTGGTGCTCCTCATTATTTTTTAAAAGATACAACTAATTTAATTGAAGATTTAAAATCAAGTGGTAAAGAATGGTTTATTGGAAGAGTTCGTAAAATTGCAGAGAATAAAGTTACTGAAGAAAATTTTGATTCTCAGGAATTAAATCCATATCAATTAAGTGTTGGAGTTACCTGGTATCTGGTTGATGCAATTGAAGATAAATAACATATCAAGATATTACGATTTAATATATATATACTCACTTCACAAATTTCATTTTATTCTGGTACATTGTTGAATAAGTAACTAACACTTTCTCCATTATGTAATCTTCGTATAGCTTCAGCTAAAGTTGGAGCAATATCAATCATTTCTAATTTATTACATTGTGATAATTTTGATTGTATAGGTAAAGAATTTGTACAAATTATTTTATCTAATCTTGAATTATTTATTCTTTCAATTGCATTACCTGATAAAATTGCATGAGTTATTATACAAACAACTTTTTTAGCACCACCATTATCTAATAATACATCTGCTGCTTTACATAATGTTCCACAAGTATCAGCCATATCATCAACTAAAATACATATTTTATCTTTAACATCTCCTACCAATACCATTCTTGATATTTCATTAGCTTTTTGTCTTTCTTTATGTATTAAAGCAAATTGTATATCTAATTTATCAGCTAAAGAAGCAACTCTTTTAGCACCACCAGCATCAGGACTTACCATAATTATATCTTCTTCATTATAATGTTCTCGTATATATCTTAAAACACTTGGTTCAGCATATAAAATCAAATAACAAATGAAGATAGGGAAAGAAGATATTCAAGAAATAATAGTTTTAATTCAAATACTGGATTATCAAGATATGAAACAGCAGAAGAAGAAATTAATGATGAATTAAATGAAGAATTTAATAATAATCATAAGCAAAAAAATGAAAATAATCTGACATCACAAGCCGCAATTCAACAACCAAAATTAGAAAGCAAACAGAACACAAACACACGACCTGATAGTGGAACTTTATTAAATCCGATTAACAATGATAATACCGATATTGAATTAAATCAACAAGAACCACCACCAAACCACAATCAAACAATTGAACCAGAAATCATAAATAATCATGATAACAATAACAATATAACCCTGGATATTGAAAACAATAACAATAATAGTACTACAGATCCAACTTTTAATGATGATTCAACAATTGATGAGAAAAATTCTTTAAAACATATTAAAGATAAATCAGATAATGAAATAACTCAAGAAGATAAACCAATTGAAATACTGGATCTTGATTGGGATGGTCCAGATGATATGGATAACCCATTTAATTGGCCTGTCTATAAAAAATGGTGGATAAATGTTACAGTTGGAATTATGTGTCTCACATGTTCATTAGGTTCATCAATGTACACAGCAGGAGTATTTGAAATGATGGAAAGATTTAATGCTTCTCAAACTTTAGTTATATCTGGATTAACTTTTTATTTAATTGGATTAGCTTTAGGTCCTGCTTTTATGTCTGGTTTCACAGTTGTTTTAGGTAGAAAACCTTTTTATGTATATCCTTGGATTATTGGTATATTATTTATAATGGGATGTGGATTAGCTAAAAATATTCAAACTCTTTTGGTACTTAGATTTTTTGCAGGATTTTTTGCTTCACCTGCATTATCAGTTGTTTCAGGTACAATTAATGATTTATTTTCAAATGATCCTTTTCAACAATCTGGTGCCGTTGCTTTGTTTTGTTTAATGCCCTTTTTAGGTCCTGTTTTGGGACCCATAATTGGAGGATTTGCAGCAGAATATAAAAATTGGCAATGGAGTGCTTCATGGGTTTTATTAATGTTTTATGGATTAGCTTTAATAAGTGTTATATTTGTTCCAGAAACTTATAAAACTGTTATATTAGTTAAAAGAGCTAAAAAAAGAGGTTTAAATGTTAATATGCCAAAACCTGATTTTGAATTAGTTAAAAAAATTTTAAAAACTTATTTATTAATTCCTTTTGAATTATTATTTGTTGAACCTATTGTTTTATTTATGTCTACTTATATTGCTTTTATATTTGCTGTATTATTTGGATTTTTTGAAGCTTTTCCTATTATTTTTAGAGGTGTTCATGGTATGAGTTTAGGTGTATCAGGTCTACCATTTATTAGTATTGCAGTTGGATTTGCACTTGCTGTTATAGTTTATTTAATATTAGATGTTTATTATTATTTCCCCAAACAAAAAGATGGTTCAAGATATAAAAAAGATGAAAATGGTAATATTATATTTTATGCACCAGAAAAAAAATTATTAGTTGGAATGATTGGATCAATATTTTTACCAATTTCATTATTTTGGTTAGGTTGGACTGGTAAATATAAATCTGTACATTGGATTGTACCAACTTTAGCTGGTGTACCATTTGGATTTGGATTACTTATGATCTTTTTAAGTGTGGTATTATATTTTGCATTAGCTTTCCCACCAATTGTAGTTGCATCAGCAATGGCTGCAAATAATTTATTAAGATATATTGTTGCTTCAGTATTTCCATTATTTTGTACTCAAATGTTTGAAAATGAAACTTTAACTATAAGTTGGGCAGCTTCAATTTTTGCTTTTATTTCATTATTGATGGTTCCAATTCCTTTTGTTTTTAGTCATTATGGTGCAAGAATGAGAGCTAAAAGTAAATATGGTTATGCTGCTTATTTTAGACAATTAGCTGAAGAAAAAGCTAAAAAAGAGGAAGAAAATGAAAAGACTAATCCTCAACAAATTAATAAACCATCTACTACTACTGAAGATGTTGGTAAAAAAGTGTGATTTTATAGACTAATATAGATAATATATGATTTAATAGACATTTAATTTTAAATAATAGACAATTCTAAACTTTCAGTCAAGTCCCAGTCTTTGTAACAGCCTCTGATCTCTGTGGTTGAGACAATTACCCATTCTCGCAACGGCTCTGTGAGGTTGTTCATCGATTAATTCGATTGCAAAATAAATTTAAAGTCTTCAATTTTTCGCTACCAAGAAGGTTTTGAATTTGATTTTAAATAAAAATAAAATATAATTATTTATTAACTCATACAAGTCAAATTACAAAACTGTTTGCATCAAGATCAAATACCAGTCGATCGTGAAAATTCTTTGTCAAACTTATAACATCATTAAATTGGGGTATTCTATTAGCATTCATTTTGGGACTATTAACTAACCCCATAGATTAGAGGACAAGTTGATGATTTGTGATTAACTATTATAATAACATTTAATTAAATTTATTAATATGAATAATACCATGAATGGGATGCAGAATCAAAATGGAAATGGTATGATGAACCAAAATGGAAACAACGGCTCAATGAATTTACAAGGAAATGGAAATGGAATGCAACATCAAGGACAAACACCAAATCAATCACAACCGTCACAACAAGTACGTCCTCAACAACAACAACCAAATTTACAAAATATACCTCCACAACAATTAGCACAATTAGTTCAAGCAATGAAAAATGATTTCGAAATTGCAAAGAATGCTACTGATGATAAAGTAAGACAACATCATTTAACTCGAGCTGAAAATATACGGAGATTATTAGCTAGATATCAAGCTCAAAAGAGTAGAATGCAACAACAACAACAACAACAGCAACAACAACAGCTACCCCAGCAGCAGCAGCAGCAACAAGGACAATCTCAACTGAATCCAAAACAATTACAACAGCAACAGTACCCCCAAGATTTTCAACAATCAAAACATCTTCCTGTAAATCAAACCCACGCTTTATCACAACAAAATTTAAACAATAATAATGCTATAAATAATTATAATCAAAATCACCAAGGAACACCTGTTATGAGTCATAGTGCAATTTCTTCTCCTGCACTTAATTCCAATAATATTCCAAGTGCAACACCTTTAAAAACTCAACAACAACATCAAAATCATAATTTTACAAAACAACAATTAGAAGAATTGGGAAAACAAAAACTTCAACAACAAACAAGAAATGATGAACAAGAACAACAAAATAAACAACTGAATCTGAATCAATATAGTAGTTTATTAAGAAGTATGAGTTCAAGTACATCAAGTGGAGCAGGTAGTGGTACAGCAGGAGGAATAAATATACCATCAAATACAATATCAATGGATAGATTTAATCAAATAAGACAAAAATTAACTGAAGTTCAAAGAAAAATTCAACTATTAGAACAAAGTAAAAAAGCTGGTAATGCAACTCAAGAACAAATTTCAATAATTGATAGAGAATTAATGGAATATAGAACTAAATTTCAACAATTTCAAAAAATTGGAATTTATATGAGGAATCAACTTGTACAACAAGCTAAGCAGCAGCAACAACAGCAACAGCAACAGCAACAGCAACAGCAACAGCAACACCCACAACAGCAGCAGCAACAACATCCACAGCAGCAAAAGCTTCCACAGCAACAACATCAACCTAATCAGCAACATCCACAAACCCAGCACCATCCTCAACTTCAACAAAACCAGCAACCATTACAGAACCAACTACCACAACAAAACCCACAACAACAACAACAACAACAAATCCCACATCATCAAGCTCAACAACATCAACAACAACAAATTCAACAAAGACAACAGCAATTGCAACAGCAACAATTACTTGCTCAGCATCAACGAAATATAGCTAATGGTCAACAAATGGTTCCAAATCAAATGCAAGCTGCTCCTGATATGAATTCAATGGGTATTAGACATACCCCTCAAAGTATACCAAAGCAATTACCACCAGGAATGCTGACCCAAGCACCAACTCCAGCTTTTCCAACGTCCCATCCAACACCATCATCTCAAAATTTTCAAAAAATGCCTAGTCGACAAGCTTCTGCAACTCCTCAAACTACTTTTCAGCAACCACAACCACACCCACAACCGCAACCACAACAACTACCGCAACAAC
The DNA here is from genome assembly GCF_024610245.1 of Lodderomyces pseudojiufengensis. Lineage (NCBI taxonomy): Eukaryota > Fungi > Ascomycota > Pichiomycetes > Serinales > Debaryomycetaceae > Lodderomyces > Lodderomyces pseudojiufengensis. Next base: position 24,785 of record NW_026261533.1, read on the forward strand.
CACAACAAACAGCTCCTATTCAGAAGCCGCAACAACCTCAAGTTAGTAGACAAGGATCTGCATCATCCGATAAAAAATTCGCTGGTGTGACATCTAATACAGCATCAGGAACTCCAAATGGTGCTAAATCAGGTACTCCACTGAGTGATCGTCAAACCTCTTCAAGATCAAAATCAGCTATGAATTTAAATCTTGCAGGTATCACCAAACCAAGTGTACCATCGATACCTATATCTAGTTCGGTGAATATAAAACCACCAACTGTTGTTACTTTCAATTCCGCAACAAATACAAGACCAACTTTAACTGGAGGAGCTGCTAATTCTTTAAGTATACTTTTAGATACTCCAGCTATTACAAAACTTCCAACTTTTGATTTAGAAGGTGGGGAATCAACAATGGATTCAGGAAGAGTATTAAATAAAAGAAAATTACAAGATATAATCAGTACTGTAGGAGTAGATGAAGGAGATGGTAAAACAACAATTGATGGAAATGTTGAAGAAGTATTATTGGATTTAGCTGATGAATTTATATATTCAGTTACAAGTTTTGCATGTAGATTAGCTAAACATAGAAAAGTTGATAGTATAGATGCAAAAGATATTCAATTACATTTAGAAAAAAATTGGAATATTAAAATACCTGGTTATGCAATGGATGAAATTAGAAGTACAAGAAAATTACAACCAAGTGTTAGTTATAATCATAAAGTTTCTGGTGTTGAAATTTCAAAAGCTGTTAATGATGATATATAATAATGATAAGACGTCTAATATATGATATGTATTTTTTTGTTCAAAGATTTAGTCTATTTATCCTTATCAGATTTGTTTGCTTTTCTAATTTTTTTCGCCCATAGTTTATGTTCTTTATCATATAAACCTTCTTCAACTCCTTCAAAAAATGGATCAATTTTTAGTAATTGCCAAGGAGATTTCCTAGATGAATCATTTTTAATTAAACAAGAATCAATAAAATTAATTAAATCAGAATCAAAAGGTTCTTTTGTTACATGATTAATTTTTTTCATTAAACTTGGTGGATTTTCATTTACAATTCTTTGTAATAAATCTAATATACCTTCTGGACCTTTAAATGAATTATTTGAATACATTTCATCATCATCATTTTCATAATTATCATCTGACCAAACTTGTTTCCCAGTAGCTAATTCAATCAACATTAATCCCATTGACCAAACATCTGATTTAACTCCATAATTTAAACCTTGAATTCTTTCTGGTGACATATACATTGATGTACCAACAAAAGTATCAGCCATAGCTAAAGAATTTGTTAATTCTCTTGAAACTCCAAAATCACATAATTTAAATTCTCCTTTATGAGTCATTAGTACATTATTTGGTTTTATATCTCTATGAATAATTTTATGAGTTGTATATAAATAAGTTAAACCAGATAATATAGCAAATGATAATTTTTTTAAAACAAATATTGGAAATTGTTTATTTTCACATAATGGTAAAATTTTATCTAATGAACCACAATTACAATATTCCATACATAATACTATAGTATTATTATTATTTAAAAATGCTCCATAAAATTCAATTATGTATGGAGAATTACATTCATGTAATATTCTTAATTCTCTAATTATTTGAGTTTGTATTATACTTTTTGAATCTATATGTATTATTTTTTTTGCCATTATTTTTTGAGTCGGTATATGTAGAATTTTGGAAACTGATCCAGAATTTCCTGCTCCTAATTGTTTTAAAGTTAAAAGATCTTTGTTGTATAATTTTATTGAATTCGTAGTTGATATGGGTGAATCCATATTTAAGTCGGTTTTACTAAAAAGATGATTAGTTGAAGTTGTATTATTGGCTGTGATTGGATCTAATGGAGAGTTAGATGAAGTTGATTTTGTTGGTGATATAGATGATATAACAGTTTGTCTATTTTGATGCTTTTCATGCTTTTCTAAAGATTTATTTCTCCTTAAATCTAAATTCGATATCTGATTCATTATTAATTCAGTTGAAATTTCGGATTCAGGATCAACATTTCTATTACTTCCATTTATATTAAATTCAGTTATAGATGTTCCTGCACTGGTTGGTCGACTTAAAGTTTGACTTATTATTACTCCCAGCAGTGAACTACCATTATCTCCACCTGATTTCGGCGTTTTAATTAATGGCTGTGATAATGATCTTTGCGTAGATAACGATGGATATTGATCAAAAGATATAGGTGACAATGAATTATTTGATTTTGATGATGATTTTACATTAAGAATTGGGGCTGGTCTTTGCTCTCGCCTATTCCTCATTGAAAGTGGTTGCCGTATTATTGATGAATCATCTATGGTTTCTTCTGTAGTGTTTGTTGATGGAGGTTGGGATAATGATAATTGTTTCAAATTCTTCCGTCTTAATGTCTTTGTTTCCAATATTTCAGAAGATGAATTTGTATGTAAATTTAGTTGAGGTCGACTCTTTGGAATTGGAGGCAATGTTTTATCCCTAGATTCAATTGATAGATCAAAAGGATCTGTTTGATTCATTCTTCTGACAATTCTGATTTGATGATATTAAAATGTCATATAAGGTTTTATCAATTTTCGTATTGATAAGGTAAATTCAAAAAATTCGTTGATTTAACTTTGTGGAATTTATTTCCTTTTACAACCTGATTATCCTACTTGAAGATAAAGGTAAGTTTGGGTCTTGAATTTCACAATGTCTTGTTAGCAGGGTCTTGGTAAGTGGTATTTATGAAAAGTGTTTCAGAGTTAAGTACGTGGGAAGAATGATTGAGTCGAATTATTAGCGATAATAGTTCAATTGTTGCAACAAAAATTATAATCTTGCCGGCTATAAGTATTTTCATTTATTGTATTTTATTTTCCTTCTTCATTCATTTACCATTCACTACACAAATATTACAACAACTTACAAAATAGCGAGTTGTTCACAAACTTGAGGATAAAGTCGATTGCAAGAATAGTAAGAAAACTAAGATGGTGATAAAGAACGTCAATATGTTTTCAAAATTTGTTTAAAACTATTTGTTCAAAGAAAAAGTAGTATTTTTATGTGCAAAGATTGTGTATCTAAAATCAAAGGGGTTTAAACAACTATGCAACATATATATGAAAGAAGTGTTTTTCAGTCCCAATGATGTTCGTTGCTACATCATGTAGTGGAATTTGAGATCTAAGTCTCAATAACTTTCAAGTTGTTAACCAGTAGTGAAATTTCGAAGTATGGATTGAAGTACTTCAATTAGTGGGCTCATAGTGAATTTTGGATTTACACTTGATGGTTTGAATTTTAAACATGTCCGAGTTAAATTTTTCAAGAATGCATATTTTGAAATTTGATTACTGGTTAATAATCTGAAGTTAAATGAAACCTAGACCTCAGATTTTACTACATTGTTTGCTCCGAGCTATGTCGTAATTTCCTTCATTTTTAAAACTTAACAATTTTGTTAATGCTAACTTCAAGATTATTATATCACGTTTTAATATGTCAATTAATCTCCTATCCAGAATTGAGAAGTGATCGAAGAAGTAAGGAACAAAAGAAAAAATAGTTGTGATGTGGGGGTCTGATGTATAACAAAGATACTTAAACTGATGATATTATCACTAGTATGGGATGATAGGAAAGCTCAAGAACCCTTAGCATTTTTTAACACAACTAAAATTATTTAAACTTTGTAAAAATTAAAGTTTAAATCATGTAGATCTTTACCGTTAAACTTACAAGTACTTCCTCTTCGGATGTAAGTCTAATGAGCATCAAATTTGAATTATTTTTAATTAGAGTATCAAATACTCAGGTAGTTTAGTTTACGATATTGTACTGGAGATTTACTATTATGTTCATACAAAAATTAAGTAATCTCACATTTTCTTATATAGCTTTTTTACTACGGACTCGGGTATTACCTATTATTTCTCAAATGCCGAAAATACGATCTTTTGCAATTGATTCTTGTGTAAATCTGGCACTGGATATACAAAAATATTGTGGATTAAATGGGTTGAGGAGTAGACTTTACAATGTTTCGTAATTCATTTTTATTATAACAGGCTACGTTAACGTTAATGTCCCAAAATATATTCAAGAAAAGTTTAAGCAGACAGAACATTAAGCATTTAATAGAGACTTAAAAACGATTATGCGCTTTGAAACCTTTAGTCTCCTGAATAACATTCATAGGAAACCGTTCGATGGGGGATAAATGAAGCATAGACTAGGTTGCAAGAACAATTGATTCTGTGGCTCAGATGAAGTACAAAAATTCAGATCTTGTACCCTATGTAAATGCCTAATATGATGATTATTTGTAATAAGTTAATAATTGAAGTTCATAGTGTTTTTTACGAGTGTTTTGATAAGTTACATTGCTTATAATCTGTTAAATTCCCACTTCAATAGTCTAATCCCGCCTTTAACATTTGACTAAAAGCTCGGTGATACGGGCCGTTTCTTACTTCGAGATGTCAATAGTATTGTTTTCAATATTGTGTAATAGCGTACAAATCCCACTATCACTCTTTAATAGAAAATTGCAATAAATAAAGCGTTGATTGAACAAGATTGATCATCTAGAACTATAAAACGTTTCAACCTACACAAGACACATAAACTTAAAATCAAATCGTTATGAACAATACGTTTATATCACTAAACTAAATTGAATAAAAGCATCTACAATTATTAAGATGTAGAATTTAATAATATTTTTTATTTCGTAAAAATTATAATTCTCATCAAAAAAAAAATAATTTTAAGGGGTATTTTATTATACTGTAGCTACTTTGTATATATTACATTATAACCGAGATATCTATAAATCAACAATAACAATAACCATACAAAATAACAACAATAAAATAAGTTTTAAGAAGTATTACATTAATTCCTATATATACAGATCTTTTTGATTGTCTTTTATATAAAGATGATTAAAAATAAACTGTTAACTCCTATAAGAAGATGAGATAGATTTTTAGATCTCAGTGTCATAACGGTCTACTCAAGTATTACGATTCAATTTCGATTGTTATATTGAAATTTTCACAAGATCGATAGCCAAGATAACTATTATTAATAAACAAAAGCAAAAAGACTTGTATGCAAAGGACTTTAGATGCAATGTACATTGCGCTCTATATTCCGTTTTCCACTAAATTTATGACCGGTGATTGTGATTATTTTTATTTATTTATTTATTGTTGTTTGTTTATTAAATTTTTCACATGAATTAATGATAGACTTTTGATTTTAAATATTCACATTAAACTTTTATTCGTTATACCTCTATATACTATGATCTCTAATACTTATAATAATAATACATACAAATAGAACTAAATGAATTTTTGAAATATTATATTTTAACAAAAATTTATAATAATATTCTTAGAATTAAAAATAATTGCATTAGCGCTTTTACTTTAAAGTTTTTTTAGTTAATTCGTTATTTACCTGGTGGGTAGAATTCTTGACCTGTTGGTAGATGATGATAATAGTTTTGAGGTTGTTGCTGTTGTTGCTGTGGTTGAGGTTGTTGAGATTGCTGTTGTTGATGATGTTGAGGATGAGTAAAATGTGAACTAGTATATGGTTGATGAGGAGCCAATTGAGGAACAGTATGTTGTTGTGTATAACCTAATTGTACAGTATTTGTTTGTGGAATCATATTTGTTGAAGTTGAAGAATAAGGATATGATGTATATGGTTGTTGTTGTTGTTGTGGAGGTTGTTGTTGATAGTTATGACCAATTAAATTAGGATTGTATTCTGGTAAATGACCACTCTGATCAATATTAGTATAGTTTAATTCATTAGCAGCTTGAGTATTTGGTTCCAGTTTAATTAAAGATTTTTTTTTCCGACTTCTACAATCAATACAAACTTTATGTTTACCATAATCACTTGGATCTAAAGCTTTTGCACAACGATTACAATTTCCCATTTTCTCTAAATTTGTTCTTCTTATTTTATCATTTTCTCTACATCTTTGACAAACTTTATAAGTTGTTGTTGAATTTTTACTATTTTTTTTATCATGAATTGGACTTAAAGTTGAATCATCATTATTATTAAAATTATTTAAATCATTATTATTTAAAGTGGGTGACCCATTATTTTCAGTTATAATATTCCCATTTTCATCTTTATGTAAAATAGAAGTATCTAAAGGACCAGAACAATGAACGCATTTTCCTTGAGCTGCTCTATTTGCTTTTCTTGTTCTTAAATTTTGTCTACATGATGGACACAAGACAAATTTTCTTTCTTCAAATGGAATATCTGAACCACATCTTCTACATACACCTTGTTTATTTTTGGTTTTCTTTTGCCATCTTCTTGATCTTTGTCTTTGTAAATCTCTACAATGATGACATAATTTAAAAATTTTTGGTTCTGTTAATGATTTTGAACTACCTGAATTATCATTTGCTTTTGGTATTATTACAGGTTGAAAAAATTCTTTTTTACACCTAGTACATGTTGATTTTACCATTTGTTGGCCCTCGCCTAGTGGTTGATGTTGATGATCTTCGTGTTTTATTATAGTAGCTGAGGTTCCTGTTGTTGATGATTCGTGATTATTGTGCCTTGCTTCCATAGGTTGATATGATAATTGTGGTGGTTGAGTTTGATAAGAATAAGAATCTGTAGAATGAGTTGTTGTTGATTGAGGATTATAAGTATCATTCTGTTTTGAAACCAATTGTTGTTGTACATGTAATGGAGGAATTGGTGCCACTAAATTTCGTTCATTATTCACATAACTCAAGGGATTATTAGTTGTACTGGTATTAGTTGTTTCTTCACTTTTTGAATCATATGAATGCCTTGTTTTTGTGGAATTGAACGGTTGTGATTGATTTTGAGATTGAGGTGGTGGTTGATGTTGAAATCCATAAGGACTTTGAGTTATTGGTAATTGTTGATATGAATTTGGAATATAATTCAAATTTTGTACAGGTAAATGTGGATGATGTAGAACTGGAGGTTGATTTTGTGATATAGGTAAAGTATATTGAGATTGAGGTTGATAATTTAAATGTTGTTGTTTTGATGGAATTGATGTTTGAGGTCGACCACTTATATCTACTCCATATACGTTCAGTAAACTAGAATGTAATTGAGGTGTCTGTTGATGTTGATGGTGTTGTGGTTGTTGTTGGAGTTGTTGGTTCCCGGAATTATGTTGAAAATTATGATGTTCCGAATTTTGAGGTTGCAAAGTTTCATTAATATTATTATTATTATGCGAATGATCTCGATCTGTGACTGAATATGATAAATTGGAGTCTTGATTATTTTGATGTTGTGATTGATTTTCTAAATTATTTTGCTCCATATATGGGTGGTCCATTACAAATGAAGATTTGAATTGTGGATGATATAAATTTGAAGTTGCAATCGACACTTTGAATAGATTTTGTAAGAAAGTATATAATTGAAAATGTATTTAAAAATAATTCTATTAATAATAATTGATATATAACTTTGAATTCAACAAATTTTATTGAAATCAATAATTAATAAGGTTATGGTGTAGTTGTTTTTATTATTATATATATCTATATGAGTATGAGTTATGAGAATTTAGACGGTGTTATTGTAACCCTTTTTTTTTTCTTAAAATATGATGTTTTATAATGAAAATAAAATTAATATGATCTTGAAGTTTGAGATGAACTACTTGTTGTTGAAGACCAATTTGATGAAAAGATTTATGATTGAATCCTACTAATTTATTCTATAATTTCAAAAAACTGATTAAAATAATTGATACTTTAAATGTATATAAATAGATATTATAATAATTCATAATTTAATCGATTTTAAAATAAAATTGAAAATGTTAAAAATACATTCTTTTTTAAGTCATTTTGCTTTGTACTTTATACATTTGGTTAAGTTTGACCATATTATACTTTTTAAAAAACCTTAATAGTTTATAAATTTAAATTTTAAGTGGTTTCGCGTTTCAGAATTAATTAGAAAAATAATTTTATATTGAATTAATAATCTTAGTAAAACAAATATACATAGTAAAAATTAAGTACTAAAACATATCGGCAATATAATAACCAATGTATTTTTGTAAAGAGTCTATTGTTTGATATTAAAAGTTATTGTACTTCTTTTTTACACGTTGTAGAGAAGCTTCTATTATACTAATCTAATTATCTTTCTTCATAAGTCTAATTCTATTAACTTTATTTTACTCTGGTAAATCTTAATCTTATTCCCTTGAATTTTTGATACCGATCAAAAATATATATAACATTTATTCAAACTTATTATATTTATGGTTATAAAATTGTTCCAGACAAATAAACCAATACTCCGAATTTTAATCTTTTTTCTTTGATATAATTTCAAATTTGTAGTCTATATCAAGTTATCTTTTCCATCAGATTATGAGAATGGTTTGGTTTGGTTTTGAAACTAAATTTGGTTAAAATTTTAAAGCTAATAGTTGGAACAAATTTTAAATACCGAATTTCATCGCACGATTCTAATTTAAATTTTTCTCTAAGTAAGTTAATTGAAAGACAATTGTATGAAACGGTTGTTTAAACAGCATTTACTCTTCAGATGACCTGAGTAGATTATACTAAAAGATCGGATCAACTATTTGATGAATTCAAGCAAAAAGAAAGTATGAAAAAAGTCAGGCGATTATTTTCAAAATATGCAATAAGGGAAATGTGAAATATAGTTTTAACAAATTCATAGCAAGAGTTGAAACATAGTATGTATATTTAACATTCCACAACTGATTATATTTTGTAGAATGAATAAAACATAAACGTTTTTAAACTCATGTATTCTACTAAAGCTTCATGAAACTTATATTAGAACTTACACATTTGATTCGAAAAGTTTGCCCGTTTCTATAAATTTGTTTCGTTTGGTCAATAAGTATAGAGAACCAAACTCATAACCTTCTTATTAATTTCTTAACCACATTTCCAAGTAGTCTGCTTCTCGAAGTTCTAATTATGTTTTGAACATATGTGCTCACACTGTCTTTTGTAGAAGAAGATAGGGTTCTTCAGTGGTCAAGTAATTGTAAAGAAACTATTTTCAACGCTGCTATTCACTTAGAAAAAAAGAGAATCGGAATCAAAAAAATAAAACGGTATTAATAGGATTTCTGCGCTTTTTTTGCTAAAGAATGTTGCTGTTGTATTACTTATATTATATTGGGGAAATTTAATTAAATATTAAAACTAAAAATATATTGTACTATCAACTCACTAAAAAATAAGAAAAAGAAATTCAGTTTTAAAATAACAATCAAAGATTAATTTGAGAGGGGGAACCAAAAAGAACAAAATCAAAAAAAAAACGTTGAAATTAAATTATCACTGGGGTAAAGGATTTTCTATGAAATCTAAGTATACCCCTTTTTTCTTCAACTTGGAAAAGTTAATATATACAGGTTTTCATATTTTCATAGAAACCTAGCTTAACTTCAATTTAAAGATGAATAAGGCCCACTAGTCAAGGGTATCTTACCCAGTCCAGTTATTGGACAATTTAAATTTTGAAGAATGAAAAAAAGCTTAAATTTATAGATATTCCAGAATTAGGTAATAAATAAAATATCATAACTCGTAATAATTTTTCCGAAATTAAAATAAATAAATTTCTGAAAATAAAAAAGTAGGGATTTATGCAAATTCAATATAATTAAATTTCATAAAAGAATATTTGGAAAGCTAAATCACTCGGAAATATGTTTATAATCTTCAGTATCGATTTGATTCAGACGGCTAAACATTCATCAGATGACATCAGTTAATTCCAAAATTTTAAAAGAATTATGGAACGGTATATGTCATAAATAATAAATTTTTCAAGGTGATAGTTGGATTACGCATCATTTCCAAAATAAAAAATTAAACTATAAAAAAGCAAATAAAACATACAAGAAAAACTGATCACAAATCGAATATGGTCTCTCACATTATGTTAAAGGGCCGGAATCATAACGAATAATAACTCGAATGCCGTATTGATTCTATCGAGAGGAAATTAAAGTAATACTGGGAATCGTGTTCAATAGGCGGTATCGCACAAACGATATTTAAAACACCTTAGAAGTTTTATTCTTTTTTAAATGATCTGTCAGAACTTTGGACAGTTAATAGAAAAAATATATCGTAGCAATAAAATTTTCAACTAAATGGCTAAATACGTGTCATGCCTCAAATTCAATGATTCGGTATAACCTTGACCTTGATAGCCTTTTAAGTTTAGATTATTTTAAGCTATAAAATTGAGGATCAAATAAATTTATTCAAACTAGAGAATGATCCGGATTGTGTATTATACTCATTGGTTTAATTCTTCTTACACACGCTTTTTTAACTTTCATCTACAGATTTATAATCTTAGTAATAATTTATTTATTGTTTTAGTGGTTGCAAAATTTGGTAAAGCCCCATCGGAAAAACTTTTTAGGTTAGTGTTTTTATTTTCTTTTTTTTTATTTTATTGCGAAAATTATTAACCTTATTTTATTACCTCTAAAGATAGATGCCGATATTTTAATCAAACTTCAAATTGATAAACATATCTTGAATTAAATTAGACATCAACCCTTGCAAACTAGATGAGCTAGTCTTCAAAAGATATACCAAGGATATAATCATAAACTTATATATTGCTCATTAATTTATTACCAGTTAAAGTAATAACGCACTGGTTTCAAGAATGTTGATATATAGATGCACAAACGCGCCCAAAATTATCGTTGATAAAATACCAACTCCTCACGTAAATATGTTTCACAGAGAGTGATGAATTGAGGTCTCACATCAATTCCCATAAACATGAGGGGCAGTCACATATTAAAAAATAGAATTCTTAACTAAAGAAATGAAAAATCAGTTCCACACCTTGAAAAAATGAAATTAGGTACCAGGTTTTCCCAAGTCCCAAAAATAACCAGCTCCTTATACTACTTTGCTACTTAATAATTCTATACCTCTGCACTTGCTGATAAAAAGCAAATGGTATTGCGTTTATAGAGTCCAATTCCACGTAGTAGTTTTAGCTTGGCACAAATTTGATTTAAGCGAAATAGGGGATTATCATAATCGAATACAATTCCATTAAATTATCTGACACATCGTTTCCATCTTTTAATGTATTCAAAACCCAACACTATCAGCATACAAAATTTGACTCTTTCAAATTCAAATGGTTATTTGGCTAGAATAATCATTGCATTAACTACTTAACAAATAAAGTTTAGAATAAATTCATTAGATCTAAATATTTTTGCAATATTTGTTCTATATTACACAAAATGCAGGTAGCTTTAAAATTTATAACCGATTGTTTTTGTGCTCATATAATTAACAACCGACGAACATTAATTAAAAAAAAAATATAATATTGATAGGTAGAAAAATTACTTTTTAGTTTTTTGATCTGTATGAATGTATAAAGTACATATTTCATGTTAATTTTTAGTATTATTTATCTGTTACATATCTAAATCTTTTGATCCAATTGTCTTCTGAATTATCATACTTGCTATAATCAATTGAAAGTGGGTGAAATGAATAAAAACTTTAAATTATCTTTTGCATATCTATAATCCTTAGTAATATCTTAATAATGTATTATTGATTACGAAGATCATCATAGATACCCTGTTACATTCTATTGTTTTAAACGAAAAGTAGAAATTGTTGGGAATTGTTTTAATATAGAAGCACCAAATACACTGTTTGATGTTTTTTTTGAACAAATGCTTTACACATTTTAACATTGCTCGATGCATAACAAATCAACTAATCCAGTGCATGAGCCATAGTTATTAAACATATTCAATTTTAATCTGATTTTAATTATTAGGGAAACAACCTTTGCAGTATGTGGGGTAGTGTAGAACATAACTTCGTAACTTTGAGTCGAAAAATTAATTTTAAAGTTTAACGAATTTGAAATTAATCTATAAAATATGATTTTAACTTTTACTTAAATAGATTTTCCAGTGTTAAATGGTCTTGTCCTCTGGGTCAAAATCAGATAAAACGATTTAATTTGGAACCTACTCAAATTTTATTTCTTGGAGTTTAAAAGTCTTCTTTGACTTATTCAAAATGTCATAAGATATGAAACCCTGAAAAATTAAAGCCAGAACTCCATGAAAAACGATAAAAATTTGGGAAATGTGATTATAACAATCAACTATGATATTTCTAAACTTTGACTTTAATATAAGTCAGAATGTAAATATCATTGACTCCGATCCGTGAAACAACCTTGAATAAGTAGAATTTTATTATTCAAACTTGTTTTGTTCCCCTAATTAATTGCAAATTTGGGCGGGTTTAATCAGATGTAAAAATCCGTGTTTAGCCGCATCGTTGTTACAAGACATGAAATTTAATTCAAACAACATTTCATTACAAACAATTACGAACCATGAATTATAAGAATTGCTAAAATACTTAAGTTGTATTTATTGTTGAAAATGTTACTACACAAAGGGTGTATGACTACTAATGTAAATCTTCCAAAATAATTTCTTAAAAGGTATTACAATGTATCAAAATTAATTTGGGGAATGCTCATAACTTTTTTATTGATGCATAGTTTAATAAATCTCGATATTAGGATGTGTTTTTATTGTAGCGCTATTCCCCCTATTGTACTCGATTACAAGTGCTCTTTTAATTTGTCGATCATAATTGATATTATGACTACGATATTAAACTGTATTTATGTTACAACAATTTAAAGCGTATATTGCTGGTCGATATATTATTGAAAAGTCTAACTGATAGTGAACTACAGCAAGTTTTTGCCTGCTTCGTAGTGATATACATTGAGTTAGTATTGAACTTTGTGTGACTTTGTAATTGTGTGAGACGAAACTGAAGTAATGGAGTTTCTAAGATCGATGGAGTTTTGAAGCAAAATGTTTGGAATTGATCTTATTCAAAAAAAATTCCTCGAATTATTGTCTCATACCGCAAAAGATAAAAATGACCAATTCATAGTTCGTGCATTTGAGAATAGATAATGAATTGTTAAGAAATGATATATCTGAATGAAACAAGAAAGATCAATATTTGCACAATTCTTTAGTGTATCTGAAGATATAATACTCGAGTGATGAAGACGCAATAGTTTCGAAGTTTTCAATAAATATATGGTTTGGTTAGGTTTAATTGGAGTTATATATAAGGTATAGCGTATTGTCTAGTCAAATTTTAATGTATGTTGAATCATGAAAAAAAAGAACCCATACAACCAAAGAATCAAATGACTAAGTATAAGAATAATTTTATTAATCGACCCTTAAATACCTAATTCCGTTTTTAATGGTTAGGTTTTACTATCAACTTTTAGCGAATTTTGATAAAACTAATATGAGATGATTATGATACATACAAAGCTCTTGCCCCTTAACATTGTAATCTCGGCAAATAAGTGAGTGAGAAAACCATCATTGAAGGTTTGGAGTAAACGTTATTTGTAGATTTTTGAGATCTTATTTAGATGATCTGATCTATTACAATTAGCTAGATGTCATTCTCAAATAGATTTCTTCGAATATATTCACCCTAACCTTAATCCAATATCGTAGCAGATAATTCCAGGAAATTATTTCGTACATGTCGATTGCACTTCAATTTATGTAGCATAGATGGCGATTGCATAAATAACTGATCATTTTGAGTGAGTGGTCATATTTTAACCTCTCGTATTCAACATTTAACTTCAACATTTAACTTGGAACAATAATATCAAATCCAAAATCACTCCATAAATGTTAAATGCAAACATCTTCAAAGCTTGTAAACCGATCATTTAATCACACTCAAATCAAATCAAATTACTCGAATTTCTTTTCATACAAAATTTTCAAAACTTCACCTGCTCTATAAGCTCCCAATCCCACAAGGATTATTCCAGCACCTCTAACTGATCTTTGCCACCAAAGTGGGTTTTTAGTAACATCAATTCTACCAGTAGTTTTATCTTTAAATTGATTTGGTGAACTAAAATATAAACCTCCAACTATTGCTACTAGCGATTGAATTGCAGTGCAAGGTAAACAATCTTGTATTTCTTTATCAGGGATATTTCTAGATGGTGGTGGATTGAATATCGATGCTATGTTTGATGACATTTTAGATCATTTGATGGTTTTTCTGAAAAAGTTGGTGAGCTATTATTATTTTTTTTCAATTCGAAATCCGGAGAAAAAGAATGATTTAGTATTTTGAAGAACATCAAATTTACCACTACAATCTACCAAAACAATGAACAGACTTCTGCTTTCAAGATGTTGTCACCTAACGAAATCGCGATGTTCATTGCCAATACGAAAAAACACTACGTCATTACGATCATTAAGACAGTACTCACAATACAATTATAATAAAACCTATGCAAATTTCAATCCACCTCCAAAAAGGTCTTTATTTAAGAAGTTGTTATACACCACATTAGGTTTGACCTTTGTAACTGGTTGTGCCTACTATATTTGGTGGCCAAAACATACGTTTCCAAGTTCAGTAGCTAAAATATTAAGAAAAGGTCTTTGGGCAGAAAGTGATAAGGGAGAAAATGATTATCAATTGGCTTTAAAATATTATTTAGAAGCTTTAGAACATTGTCAAGAAATTGGTATGGATCCCTTAAGTGATGAATATACCGGAATTCAATTAAAAATCGGAGAAATGTTTGAAAGATTAGGAATGTTAAGTGATGCATCATTCATATATAATGAAATTGCAACTCTATATTTAAGTGTTTTAACTGCAAGAAAAGATCAAGAACAAGGTCCAAGTAGGATTAAGAATAGAGATCATCGAAGACATTTAATTCAAAAGGATTTAAGGATTGCCATAAAGTTAGTGGAATTAAATAAAAATAATCCTCAATTTTGTAAAGCAATATTGGTTACTCATTTAATTATTGCTCAAGATGAAATTAATAAATTAATGAATCCTAAAGAAAATAAATTAAATTTATTGAATAAAGTTAATCAAGGAGATCAAACTCAAGAAGGTCAAAAAGGAAATTTCACAGCAACGTTGGATAAAGATAGGATTATAATAAATGATGCGAATGGGAATGAAGTCTCACAAATAAAAAAGACACCTGAAGTATGGGAACCATTTAATGATGAATTCTTTAATGCAATGGATCTTTTAAGTGCCATTTGTATTTCAACTGGTGATTTAGCTATGGCTTCCAAAGTTAAAATTGCAATGACTGAAGCTATGTTATTGGCTGATGTTGAACCTGGTGAAATGTTATTGAGTCAATGTAATTTAGGTTCACTTTTATATATGCAAGCAGAAGAACTAGAAGCTCAAGAAATATCACTCAAAAGAAAATTTTCTGAATTGTCAGGCATTGAATTCAAAGTTTTAAACCAAGATTCAATATCAGATGATACAACAAATAAATTGAATGAAAAAATCACAAAGGAAGATCAACAAATATTTAATAAAATACTAAAGACTAGGGAAGTTTGTTTACAATTATCAATTAAATCTTATGAATCAGTATTACAATTTGCTAAATCAATCCCACAAGATGTAATCAAACAAAACAATCAAATCAATGAAACAGTTGCATTAGCCACATATGGATTAGGTGTTATCAATTTACATTTATCAAATTATGATAAAGCTGAAAGATTATTAAGAGAATCACGAGTAAGGTCAAAAGCTTGTGATTATGAATATCTTATCCCTGAAATAGAAAGAGAATTGAATAAATTATTTGAAGAGAAAAAAAATATAGAATTAACTGGATTTAAAAATAATGATAAAAATGGTAGTGGTGTTAAGACTATTGAGATGGATATTCATTTGCAATAAACAAAAAGAGGTATACGAAAATATTCTAATCTCATCTATTATCTATTAAATTTTATTCTAATAGTCTATTTTCTTCATCGTTATTTTTCTTTTTCTCATTCTTATTAAACAATTCAGATATGAAACTTGGTTTATTTTGTTCTCTTAATTTATAATCTAGAATTTGTTTTAAAGTAGGTGGTTCAATTTCTTGTACAACATCAACATTATTCATATCAAATGAAGCTATTGATCCTGCATCTGATTTAACAGGTTTTAGGCTTGATGTACTTGCAGCAGGTATTATATTTGAAGTTGATCCTCCAACTATTAAATTATCTAATTCTGGTCTCATTGTTGCAGGATTTCTTGCCATCATTGCTGCAGTTTGTACTGTTTCTGGTTCATTCACTGATTGAGATGGTCTTCTTTCAGTTGTTGATCCATAATTATTTAATGAATTAGCTGAACTTGAATTTGATCCAACATTACCTGATGCATGATAGGAGAATATTGATGATTTATCATCAAAAACTGATCCCATTTCCTCTAATGATAATCCTTTAGTTTCTGGAAATAAATACCAAACTGCAAAAAATGATATAATACATGAAGTGGCAGGAATTAAATATGTTTTCCATTTAATTTCATCCAATAATATAGGTGATGCTAATCCAACAATGAAATTTGATAACCAATTTGTTGCTGTTGCTAATGCTGCACCCTTTGATCTTACCGGTAATGGTAATATTTCCGATGGTAATAACCAACCAATTCCTCCCCATGAGAATCCAAATGCTGCATTAGCTATTATAATACTAGTGACTACTACTGCGGCGGTATACTTATCGTCTAAATACAACGAGTATCCAGCAATGTATAGTGGTATTCCCATAAATAATGCCCCAACCATTAATAATGGTTTTCTTCCCCATGAATCAACTAAATACCAAGGTGGAATTGTACTTAAAACATAAATAATTGAATTAATACCAGTCATAAATATAGCTTGTCTACCCACCCAGCCAGCACTTTCAAAAATCATTGGAGCATAATAAGATATTAAATTAATACCGTTCATTTGACTGAAAAATAATCCAAAACAAGCAACTGATAATCTTTTAGCATACCTTTTAAATAAATATTGATAAGATCTTTCACCACCTTCAATTCTATCTATCAATACACCTTCTTTAATATTTCTATATTCATTTTTTGCATGTTCATCCTCTACATCTCCATCGGCATACATATCCGCAATCACAACCATTCCTTCCAAATCATGATCATGATTCAATAACCATCTTGGAGTTTCAACTATAATATATGTACCTAACCATAAAAATACTCCCATCATAAATTGTACAAATAAGGGCAGTTTCCAACTTGTATTGCTTTCAAAAAATGAAAATCCATAATCTACCCATATACTTGCTGCATAACCAATAATATTCCCAGTAAATTCAGCACAAGCATAAAATCCTCTATCTGTTGGTGGACTAATTTCAGATTGATAAATAGGAACAATAGTTGTTAAAAATCCAATAGCAACACCCCCAATTAATCTACCACAACTTAAAATAAAAATAGTTGGTGATAAAAATTGTATAAGTGCTCCAATAACAAATATAAATGAACCATATCTAATTGTTTTTTTTCTACCAACTAAATCTCCAACTCTTCCTGCTATAAAACTTGAAAATAATGCTCCAATTTCTAATATAGATATCATTATACCAATTGCAGCAGGTTTAGGTTCATGATAATAAGATTTAAAAAATTCATTTGTAATTAATGATGACATTAAACCTTGTTCAAAACCAAATAAAAATACACCCAATGAAACAAATATTGATGTAAAATTTAAAAGAGCTTTTCCAACTAAAAATGAATCTTTAATTTGTATATGTTTATGATCATCATTTTGAGGATGACCATTTTGTTGTTGATTAGCTGGTGTTGCAGCCATTTTTTAATTCATATAAATACAATTGTAATGAAATGAATGAATTGAGTCTTGGAATTTTGGTTTTAGTGAAATTTAATTTTTCAGTTCAGTCTTCTCTTTGTGAACGAAAATATTTTGATAAGAAATCTAGACCAAAGAATACCATTAAATTTCAATCTTTAATGAATACCGTTACAGCGAACTTGAAGTTATGCAAATCAATTCTAAATCACTTCGGATCTTGAGCCCTTAATATAAGCGATGCTAAACAAGATCTCGAAAGTTTAATTTTGTTTCAATAGAAGAAATCTTTTTAAGCAATAACAAAATTTACATTATGTCATAGATTTATTTTTCAACTCTTAACTGCACAAAATCATAAGAAGAATTTTATAGAAAACCAAATAGTAATTAACAACCATCTATATTGTAGTAGCATGACCCCACATTTCAAATTCATGAAACTACTCATCAAGTTATATTTGAGCTAAGATTTTCTTAACTGTAGTAAGTTGAAACACGGCTGATTTTTGAATGACAAGTAATGGATAAAAAGTTCAGTGTGAACAAAATCTGGGGTAAATTTAAATACTACATGCTATAAATTAATTGATAGGTTATAGATGTGACACTGGAGACAAGATCGAAAGGTAAGAAAATTAGTCGAGAGGCTGTTCATTTGAACCTTAAATAAAAAATTGAAATATCAACTCTGAGAAAAGTCTTCTAGCCCTAGCCTCTTGCATAAAATAATTTGAATTATTCGTGTGCTATGTAGTGCTTGATTGAGCAATTCTTCTTCGCTTCTCTAATATTTGTTGATCAGATGAAATTTAGGCAAAATTAAATTGAAGTTGAACCACCAAGTAGTTTGTTTCACCTTCCAAAACCAAGATTTACAACTATTAAATTAAGATTTGCAATCAAATAAGGCTGAAACTAAAATTAAGGCACATACTACACAACATGAAATTCATGTTTCCACAACAAAACTTTAACAAACGACCAAAAGTATCGTTTATTATTATAGTTTTCTTCTACAGATGATCAGATGTACTTAATAATTAAATTCAACAAATTTTGAGCTCCGATAAGTACCGTGAAGATTTTGGGGTTGGTAAAATTCGAAAGTATGCGGCTTATTATTTTTTTTCCTTTTTAGATTTTCTAAACCAAAGAAATTTTATTTTCATGTTTCAGACATCTTCAAAGCATTGAAAAAAAGTTATCCAGTACCACAACAAACTTGGAAAGTATTAGTTCAAAAAACAGTATAACATATTCAAACCAGCATCATCCCTCAGTGAATCACTAATTTGATCAAACCAGTGATTGAAACGTTCAAAAATAAATCAAACATATAACACTTCCTTCCCCTCCTTAGTTCAAAAAAAAAGAAATAGAAAAACATAAAATTATTTAAAACGTGGATGATTATTTTTGTTTTAAATTTAGGGATTTGCATAAAATAATCAAAAATCAAAATATCAATATAAATATAATATACTATGTCACATTTAACACATAAATTAGATAGTTGTGATGAATTCACTAACAAAAGACAAAGACTAGACATCGAAAGTCAATACAAAACAGTTACAACTCCAATCAATCGACAAAGTACACCAGATCATTTCCGACTAAACACAATAGATATGTCTTCAACCGATTTTCAATCAAATAACTCTTCATTATCATCAAGTACCATGCATACACCAATACATTCAGGTTCATATACTCCATTAACAGAATCAAATTCAAGAGATTCACAATTAGATCAACAACAAAAATCTAGTCATCATGAAAATATAAAATTAATTGATGAATCACATTTTCAAGATTATATTAAACAACAAAAGATAAGTATTAGTGATAATTTAGAAAATGAATGTCCATGTGGTCATTTACATGGAGCAGGTCAAGGTTATCATTATGATGTTGGAGCAGTTGGGTTTGCTGATTTCCCATTATTAAGAGGACCTGATTAATAGGTTAATTATTTCAATTGCATTTGTTTGTTTATGGGATTTATTAGTAAGAATATTGGTTGAAATGTCTAAGGAATTTTTAAAAATAGCAATAATAAGGTATAAAATATAGATGATAATTAATAATTTTAGTTCTTAAAAGATGACAGTATCTCTTTATAAAGTAAAAAATCCCCTCTTCTATGCTTTGCATGAAACGGCTAAATATTCAGTCATTTAAAATATTTGTTTTCGAAAAGAAAATCTAAATTGTAAACAATGAAAACAAATAAAAAACTCCGAGATCATTTTTTTCTCAAAAAAGCCTTCTTTACAAAAAGAGGGGATGGGATAATCTAGATTTTTATTAATCTTACACTTATATGTGTTTTAATCCTTTGCTCTCCTCATTAGTAAAATCGAGCAATATGTCTTATAAGACATCAAAAATCACTTTGAAAAGATGGTGCTTCGTTTGGATATTGAATTATGAAGTTATGAGTTTGAATTCCATAGGGAGTGAATGTAAACTTACAGACATATTTCGAACTCTAGGTTCGTTTTGGTATTGTCTTGCTGGTATCAATTAGAAATTAGAAATACACTTTGAAGAATAATTTCAACCTAAGCAAATACTTAGGCTAAATGTAGGTCAAAAACTTTCACTCTTTTAATTATAATGCTATCTTTAACTTGAATGGATCCATTAGTTTGCTTTATCAGAATAAGTAGAAGCTCGAAGTCTAATTGAAGACATCAACGCTTCAATTTACAATTGTTTGGTGCCTGATATTTTTAAAAGCTCGACACTATAATTCTCATTCAGTCTGTCACTCAATAGATCTATGTGTTTCATAATTCTTCAATATAATTACACAAACATAAAAATCAATTAAACTCAATTAGGAAAATTAATTGCAGAATATTTTTACAAACGCGTCTTTAAAATTCATATTTTTATAAACTAACAGTTTCTAAAATAAATTTTAAAAACATTAGAAATACCCTTGAATAAATACCATACCATAACTAAATCAGTACATTCGTTTTTACACTATCCAGTCCTTTTTCATTCATAAAATCTATTCAATACACATAACCCAAAATGTCAAGTCCACCTCATAGACTTTCAAGACTTTCGAGAAAAAGACAAAATGATGATGATGATGATAATGATCAAGATTCATATAATAGTAATTACAACACTAGATCTTCACCAGTTCATCAACCATCGTCCCCATTGGCATCATCACCACATCATAATGCATTACCATCATCTCCTGCTATACCATTTGATACAAATTTAAATGATGATGAAGATGAACAAGAAATTCAAAATGATATAGTTGATTTAAATCCATCAGATGAAGAAGATGGTGATGATTTATTAGATAATTTAGAAAATGATTATAGAGCAAATCCAGAACAAGATCATTATGATTTAGGAGATAATAATATTGATGATACTCAAGAATTTGATGAAATGGATGCTGCAACAAGAAGAAGAATTGATGAACAATTAAATAGAAGAGATGCTATTTTAAATAATACAAATAGATCTAGAAGTGGAGCTTTTTTACAAGATGAAGATGATGAAGATGATACTGGTGAAATGGATCAATATGGTTTACCTATTCAAAGAAGAAGAAGAAGAAGACAATTTCAAGATGATCAAGATGATATGATGGAAGATGATATTGAAATTGATCCATTTAATGAAGAATTATCGTTAGAAAGTTTGACTGATATAAAAGCTCCAAGTATTATTGAATGGATTTTACAACCTGCTGTTAGTAGATCTATAGCAAGAGAATTAAAATCATTCTTTTTAGAATATACTGATGCAAATGGTGATTCAGTTTATGGTAATAAAATGAGAACTTTAGGTGAAGTTAATGCAGAATCATTAGAAGTTAGTTATAAGGATTTAGCTGATTCAAAAGCTATATTGGCATTATTCTTAGCAACTAGTCCTACTGAAATGTTAAAAATATTTGATATTGTTGCAATGGAAGCAGTTGAATTACATTATCCAAATTATTCACAAATTCATCAAGAAATACATGTTAGAATTGTTGAATATCCAAATTTATTAAATTTAAGAGATTTAAGAGAAAATAATATGAATCAATTAATTAAAGTTTCAGGAGTAGTTACAAGAAGAACAGGTGTTTTTCCTCAATTAAAATATGTTAAATTTGATTGTTTAAAATGTGGTGTTGTATTAGGTCCTTTTGTTCAAGATGCAAATACAGAAATGAGAATTTCATTTTGTACAAATTGTCAAAGTAAAGGTCCATTTAAATTAAACTCAGAAAAGACTTTATATAGAAATTATCAAAGAATTACATTACAAGAAGCTCCAGGAACTGTACCAGCAGGTAGATTACCTAGACATAGAGAAGTCATATTATTATCTGATTTAGTAGATGTTGCTAAACCTGGTGAAGAAATTGAAGTAACAGGTATTTATCAAAATAATTATGATGGTAATTTAAATGCTAAGAATGGATTCCCTGTTTTTGCAACTATAATTGAAGCAAATTCAATAAGAAGAAAAGAAAGTCATGCTTTTATGGGTGGTAATAATTTAATGAATGTTTGGTCAGAAGAAGAAGAAAGAGAATTTAGAAAATTAGCTCGTGAAAGAGGTATAATTGATAAAATTATAAGTTCAATGGCTCCTTCAATTTATGGTCATAAAGATATAAAAACAGCTGTTGCATGTTCATTATTTGGAGGAGTTCCAAAAAATGTTAATGGTAAATTAACAATTAGAGGTGATATAAATGTCTTATTATTAGGTGATCCAGGTACAGCAAAATCACAAATTTTAAAATATGTTGAAAAAACTGCAAGTAGAGCTGTATTTGCAACTGGTCAAGGTGCTTCAGCAGTTGGGTTAACAGCTTCAGTTAGAAAAGATCCAATAACTCGTGAATGGACTTTAGAAGGTGGTGCATTGGTATTAGCAGATAAAGGAACATGTATGATTGATGAATTTGATAAAATGAATGATCAAGATCGTACATCTATTCATGAAGCTATGGAACAACAAAGTATATCAGTATCAAAAGCAGGTATAGTTACTACATTACATGCAAGATGTGCTATAATAGCAGCAGCAAATCCAAATGGTGGAAGATATAATTCTACATTACCATTATCACAAAATGTAAATCTTACAGAACCAATTTTATCAAGATTTGATATATTATGTGTTGTTAGAGATTTAGTAAATCCTGAATCAGATGAAAGATTAGCAAATTTTGTTATAAATTCTCATATGAGATCTCATCCAGCAAATATTGATGATGTTATATCTGATGATGATATGGAAGATATATTAGATGAAAGAGCTTCAAGAACTAGACTGGAAAAAATAAAACAATTAAAACAAGAAAAAGAACAAGAAATTTCTCCAATTTCTCAAGATTTATTAATAAAATATATTCAATATGCAAGAATTAAATGTCAACCAAAATTACATCAAATGGATATGGATAAAGTAGCAAAAGTTTATGCAGATTTAAGAAAAGAAAGTTTAAGTACTGGATCATTTCCCATAACAGTACGTCATTTAGAAAGTATATTAAGAATTGCAGAATCTTTTGCCAAGATGAGATTAAGTGATTTTGTATCTCAAAATGATATAAATAGAGCTATAAAAGTTAGTATTGATAGTTTTGTTGGTACTCAAAAAATTACTGTTAAAAAACAATTACAAGCAAAATTTCAAAAATATACTTTACCTACAAGAGTTAGTTAGGATGGTAATAGTTTTTTGGAAATATTTTGTTTGTTTTTTTGGTTTATATATTCACTTCTTCTTTTGTATAATTTTATGAATTATAACGTATTTAAAATGTTGAACTCTTGAAAAGCTAAGTCAAATGTGCAGTGTTCTATCAATTCTTCGTAATCGTAAAATTCCTGCATTCAAAAATAAAGTTTATTTTCATCACGATAATTACAAACACGTCTTATCAACACCAATAAATGACATAAATGATACAATCTAATGGTAAAACTTAATTTGGAAGAGTATGGACAAACACCATCAACGAATTTCAGAACTCAATACTAACATCATTCTCAAGAATTATTGAAGATATAAAAAATTGTAAAATTATAAAAGAATCAATAATTGAAAAAATATGTTCAAAAGTAATAGATATATTAATTGAGGAGTCAAATATTCAACAATTACAAACACCAATAACAATATGTGGAGATATTCATGGTCAATTACATGATTTAATAACAATATTAAAAATTGGAGGTGATTTAGCATTGGAAAATCAAAATTATTTATTTTTAGGAGATTTTGTTGATAGAGGTTTTTATTCATTAGAAACTTTTTTATTATTAATAGTATTAAAATTGAAATATCCTAAACAAATTTATTTAATAAGAGGTAATCATGAATCAAGAACTATAACAATGGTTTATGGATTTTATGATGAATGTTTAAGAAAATATGGTTCAATAAATGTTTGGAGAAATTGTTGTGAAGTATTTGATTATTTAAGTTTAGGAGCAGTTATAAATAATTCAATATTTGCTATACATGGAGGTTTAAGTCCTGATATTGATACTATAGATGAAATTAGAAAATTAGATAGAAAACAAGAAGTTCCTCATGAAGGTTCAATGTGTGATTTATTATGGAGTGATCCAGAAGATAATTTACAAGGTTGGAATATATCACCAAGAGGTGCAGGTTTCTTGTTTGGTTCAAATGAAGTTAATAAATTTTTATACAAAAATAATATGGATTTTATAACAAGAGCTCATCAATTAGTTATGGAAGGTTATAAAGAAATGTTTGATTCAAAATTAATAACTGTTTGGTCTGCTCCTAATTATTGTTATAGATGTGGTAATGTTGCTAGTGTATTAATTATAAATGATGATTTATCAAAAGAATTTAAAGTTTTTGAAGCTGTTTCAAATAATAATAATGGATTTATTAATAATAAAAAACCAGTTGTGGATTATTTTATATAATGAATTTGTATGAGATGGATTGGGTTGACTGATGATCAAGGGTTTAGGTTTCATTTTGTTTTTTGTATTAATATGCATTTTGATTTGTAGTAGATTCAATTTGATTTAAATCATCTATCATAGTTAAGTTGAGTATGTAATCTGAATGTCTCAGAGCCGACATACAGCGTTTATCTTTACATTTATTGCCCTATTGCCTTAGATTGTACAATTTTGGTAATACATTTACCTAATCGATCATTTCTCATTTTTAAAACTAAGTACCGAGATCAATCTCATAACGTCATACCCTTTTGAAACTATAAAATATTAGGGTTTGTGGCGTGGGCATTATATAATAAGCAAATTTATACAAACAATTGAAAAAGAAAACATCACTTAATCACAAAGACTCGTGGATAAATGTAATTTTTACGCGTCTCGGAAGAATTTTGAAAAAATTTAAACGATTGTTTATTCACCGTCAATCTTGAGTTTAATTTAAGCGAATAATTTTACGGAAGAGAACAATACGGATAGTAATCAGGATCATTTTCGACTCAAAGTATAAGAATGATACTGACATTCTATTCGTTGTAAAATTTGGAAAGGATTTTGAACAGAGACGAAAATTAAGGATTTGATTAAAATACGTGGCTTACTTTGACGAGACTAATAACTTTCTAAGAAAATTGTGAACTACGTCATACTATTTAACTGATTTCTCTCTTAGACACAACATCATAAAATACAATTCATGGCTTATTGTATTGTTTTAAATTTTCTGAATCGTGAGAAACTCTTATCTTTCTTACACAGATACATTCCAAAAACTTCATTCCCTTTATCTACAACTATTTTTAAATTCCAAGGCTCATAATCAAATTTGAATCATCAGCCCTGTTCACCTATGAATAATGATTAAATGTTTTTGTAATACTAAGCTTTGTAAATTTATCAATTTCTCAGAAACACAATATCATGAAATATAAGGAAACAAAGGGAAATGAACAATAATATTATAATAATATGTCAAATTTTTCTTATTTACGATATTACCGTGACTCCGATCGAATACCTCAAAAAACACGAAGTAAATGAAGTATAAAACTTGTTGAATGATATCATTAAACATTGAAGACTCTACAGAAAGTGAGATTTAGATTTGAAGGGTCTTTAAACGAAACTTAATTACAAGGTTAAAATCAAACAAGTTTTCAGTATTAAGTACTAGTCGTGGCTCATTATTCATTAACACTAAGAAAATTTTAGTATGTTACTAAAACAAGTTTAGTGAATTTGTTGAACCTGAGTGTTCTTGAGTGTTATATCCAGAACGGAATTATTACAAACTCTATCATTTACAAAATTAATTAATCTTTGTCAAAGATTTACTGTGAAGATTTAATCATCATCGTAAAAGGATTAAGTTTTGTAGGATTTACCTCCTGTTTGTTTGTTTATTATGAAAATAATTTCTGTTTATTGTTTTATATTTAGTAACATTGTTTTAAATTGGTTTTGTGTAACATAAATCTTTTAATTAACTATTTTTGTGTAAATGTTTGCTAATTTTTATTGTCAGTAAATTAATATAACAAACATAATCTTCATTTCGTTAAACTAATATTCATCTGACCCTTATCCTTCTATCTTCCTTATGTTACAGACAAGACTCGAGGACACTTTGTTTACAACTCTCAGGAGGTTATGAAATATTGGATACAGTTACTTTTAACTTTTGCACCAATTTAGATTTGAACGATCAATTTTTTTTGCGATTTATTTTCAACTATCGTAAAGTTAGTTAGATGTGTGAATAATTTCCTGTTTACATGGAAGTAGTACATGTATATAGAGATTCTGAAAATTGCATCTACACATCATTGACCTAAGATGTATCGAATAAATTAGGCTAATATCAAGAATTTACGAAATAGCAATTAATCAATCATCAATAATAAGGAGGCATGTGGTTTGTTTCAAAAGGAAAAAAATAAATTATTATTAACCCGGTTGATAATTAAAGATTTAATAGTAGAGTAAGAAAATTTCAGATGATTAAAATTCATTTTAATTGTTGATAATTTAACACTATAAGCATAAATTTAAAGAAAGAAAAAAATTAAACTAAATAATTATTATTTTTATCAAAATTTAAGGGTTTAGTTGTTAAAATAGAAGTCGAGGAATTTAAACAAATATAAGATATGCCTTGCTTGAGCAACTACTATAGGAATCGTTTTCCTAGATCGATCAAATTCAACAATAATATATGGAAATATATGTAATATAATGTTGAATTAAAAACTATGAAGTTGATAGGAAGGAGAAGAGAAAGTTGTAAGAAAAAAAAAGGAAAGGGAGGTTAACAGTAATATACAACTAACTATTGACTAAATTGAATACTACAAATTTCGTAAATGAAAATATCTAACTTTAAGTTATTCTTTCTCAAGGCAGAAAGCAACTACTCTAGATCAACCAGTTGTTGAGCTCCGACTCAACCAAATGTCCCCATATTAAAGATTTCTCGTCTTTTTTCATCATTTTATAAACCATTTCTTTTGCCATGTTTTTGAGATATGTGTAAGTTTATGGTTTAAAGATTTTGTGTAATTATTAGCTAGATATATTTAAAATTCTTTTTGTGCAATTATAACCAATCTTTCTGATTTTGTACCACTTTCCTTTTTGCAGTAAAAGATTTTGTAACATTTCATTGAAATTAATTTTTGCATTGGGAATTGATAATACATAAATTATTATATATCCTATAAATCCTACTTTGTATTACTTATATATATACTAAAGTTCCATTTCTTTTTTTGAATCATTTACTTTTAAAGTAGTTTCAAATTCTTAGCATCTATACCTCATTTCATTTCATTTTTATTTCTTCTTTCAAAAAAGATCATTCAAACTCATTTTAATACTCAACCCTCATCCATTTCATTTTTCATTCATTAATAGATCATATATACATTCGTTTATTTTAATATTATTTGTTTTTTATTCCTTCTTTTTAATAGATTTGTTTGTTTGGGTATTCAAATATACATTACATCATAAATCAAAATAGCATAGTTTTCTTTTAATAATTCAACATTAAAAGACAGTTCCATATCAAAGATCAATAACATATTTTCATTTCATTCATACATATTATAATGTTATCAAAATTACAAAAAATTATCATACTAGCATTTATATTCTTAATTTCATTTTCCAAAGCTGAAACAACTGAAACCGATACAGATACAACAACATCAAAATCTTCTGTATCTCCAACATTAGTATGGGTAACAGGTACAGATTCATTAGGAATAACAAGAACAACTCAATCACCATATTCTCAATCTTTTATGACAACATATACCGAAAATCAATTACTGATATCGAGTGGTTCAATAGGATTAGGTTCATTAGTAACTGCAGCAAATGATGAAAGTATAAGTCATAAAATTGGAGAAATCAGAAGTTATGATATGACTACAATAAGTCAAGGTTCTGGATCAAATTTAAAAATTTTATCATTTAATTTGAATAATCCAAATTTAGGAATATCTTTTTTTACAAAATTTTTTGGATTAGGTTTCATATTCATAATATCAGTTGTTTTGCTAATCTAAAATAAAGATAAAATAACATCGATACATTCTACATACTAGTCATTAATTTATTCAAATTTCATTCATTTATAGCATTTTAAAAACGAACTGACATAATAGTTTTGTTTTTTTACATAAAATTAGGTATTAATAGATAAAAACTTTTAAAGTTTATTTGTAGATTTATTCAACTCTTCAAAAACATCTTCAACAAAATCAATAGTTAAATAAAGTTGATGAACTAATTCCAGTTTCATAAGATTATGAATGAAATTGATAAAATTTTCCTAAATTTTCATTGCTCAAAAATATCTAAGTTAAGTTAATGCCAAGAACTTGATTTGGAAAAGTGTCAATTAGAAATTATTATAATTCATTTAATTAGGTTTAAGTTTAGTGTAGGAATACTTTAAAATCTTATTTTTTCTTGTGATATTCAATTTAGTCAATTTGAATGATATCATAGCATAGCCAACAGAAATTTAAGCTAGGGACTCTAAATATCTTCTCGAGGGTATGTTATGATTTATTGTAGCGTTATCAATTGCTTATGCTACCAAAATCTACTTTTTGCAATCAAAACTTTTGCAATCTATTATAATCACGTTTGTGTTGAAAGCCGTTATGAAATAGTCTAAACGTTTTACCTGAAATAACAAAAATTCAAGAATGTTTCAGAACATACAAATAACCAGATTTGTCAGTTCTCTATCTCGACTGTCACTGGATTCACTTTCTCATTGTTCTAGTGGAGTTCGAGCTATTACATAGTATGCTTACAACTTTATGACTTTTCAACGACATGTAGGTCTCATCAATTAAGCTTCGATAATAAATTTCTTTTGTTAATTTTAATCAGATACGAGAATCAATTTAATATTTACGAAATGATATCCGATGATTTTCATCATTATTTGATTATTACCAAATTTCAACTGCAAAAAGATAATTATTTTTTGAATAAAGTTTGCTCTTTAGTTTCGAACTTGCCTTTTCGATCATTTTAATTTCAGGATGTAATTTGTTACAAATTAAAAAAAACATGGATTTTCTCATATTTCAATATAAATTTATAGCAAAATTTTTAACAAAATCCAAAGGCATTAATTCATTTTCGTTCGACATGCATTCGGCTTTCTCTTTATGATATCACACTTAATCAGTAACCCAGCTCAATCTCGAAACCTTCATTTAAGTTCATGATTGATCATCATCTACATGTTCATCTATTATATTATTGCAACCACAGTTTGAAATCACGTTTCGAATTAATTACTCCTTAAAATTAATTATTAAATTATGATTACACAAAAGTAAAAAATAAATTAATTCGTTATCAATGGTGATATGATTATCTAATTAATCATAAGAAGAAATCGGAAAACTACTTTCATTAGAATTTGAAGAGTTACTAATAGATAAAAGAGCTTCAAAAACTACAAGGATCATGTCTTCAAGGTCTCCTGATCCTACATCACCGAAGAATTCACAATTTTTGAACTCTCCGCAATTTGGTCTAAATAATCAAATAGGAATATCAGCTTCACCAATACAATCACATACAAATTCACCATCACAATTAGCAGTTAGAACAAATACTCATGGATCAACATCTTCATTATCAAGTTTAACTGAATTATCATCAACTGCATTATCTAGAAATACAAGATCTGGCCAACAACAACAACAACTACAACAACCAAAACCATTAGAAAGTGCTGAATCAATATTACAAAAACAAAGTAATAATACTAATAATAATAATAATAATGAAGAAAGAATTATAGAAGAAGATAAAGAAAAAGATACAAGATGTCTACCTATAGATTTATTAGATTATAAATCATTAAGATTAGAAAATAAAGGATCAGTGGCAAGAGATCATATGGCAAATGAAAGAACTTTTTTAGCATGGTTAAGAACTTCTTTAAGTTTTATAACTTTAGGTATTGGTATTACTCAATTATTTAGATTAGAAAAACCAGATACAAAAATTCATACAACAAGTTCAATTATATTTTTAAATAATGATCATCATAGTGATACTTTAAAAAAATTTGGTAAACCATTAGGTGGTATATTTATTATAATTGGTATAATAACTTTATTTTTTGGTTTTAATAGATATTTTTATGTTCAAAAATTGTTAACTACAAATTATTATCCTGCTACAAGATTAGGTATAATGTTATTAATATTTTTAATCGCTTCTGTTATATTAATAACTTTAGGAATGATTTTAGAAACTTCACTATTTTAAGAGGAACTAAGTCTTCTCTTAAAAAGTGGTACTTTATTTTTTGATAAAGACCTTAGATT
This sequence comes from Lodderomyces pseudojiufengensis, assembly GCF_024610245.1. NCBI lineage: Eukaryota > Fungi > Ascomycota > Pichiomycetes > Serinales > Debaryomycetaceae > Lodderomyces > Lodderomyces pseudojiufengensis. The sequence continues at coordinate 55,478 of NW_026261533.1, forward strand.
ATAGAGCTAGTGTATTTATTTTTTTTAACAAGTTTTAATGAATTAACGTTATAATAACAAGGACCATCTGATATCTCTAAAATTAAATTTGATCAGTTGATCTCAAATTAGTTTATGTGTCTCCCTATAAAGACCTAGTATTTAGTTCGTTGGATTCATGTCCGTTCAGAGTTAGGGCTAGTACCCTATAAACAAAACTCTAGTGGGACTAAAACGCGCACTCATACAAAGTTGATAAGCTAGAAAAGAGGAGTTTGCTACCAAATACAAGCACAAAATACTTGTCCAATCTACACTACGTACATAAGAAAATGCGAAACAATTGAATGACAAGTTTAATAAAAATTTTAATGAGGGAATCATTTATAATAGTCTCAATTTAACAGTATAACAACAACGTCAAAATGGTATGTGAAGATAAGATTCAAAAGATTGAATTCAAGTGGGAAATGTAGTACCCAAATGAGGGATTAAGAACTGAAAAGATCAATACATACCCTAATCATTCAACTAGAGGAATCTAGTTCAATTTTACAAATGAAGGAGGATTTGAAAAACTCCAGATTTTTGGAGAGAACATATCATCAAATTTGTAGTCAAGATTTGGGAATCAAGAACCTCAACAAAAAGCTCATGAGTCGTCATGAATGATTCTTATGTCAAAGTAACATGTCAAATACGATTCAAATTAATGAAAAGCATAAGCATGGGTAATATGACGTTAATCATAAAACAATCCAATAAGTTGAACTTCAAAAGAATGAAATGACAAGCTAATGACTTACATACTTTCTGCAAATTACCAAACTAAAATACGTCCTACTTGAACTAATTCATTTTGGAACTACTCAGCATAAGTTCAATTTACTAACTTTATTATTTTAGGGAAAAGTTCACGGTTCATTAGCTCGTGCTGGTAAAGTCAAATCACAAACTCCAAAAGTTGAAAAACAAGAAAAACCAAAAAAACCACAAGGTAGAGCATATATGAGATTATTATATACTAGAAGATTTGTTAATGTTACTTTAACTAATGGTAAAAGAAAAATGAATGCTCAATCTGCTTAAATTTAATATAACTCAATTAAAAAACCACGAACAACAACAACAACACCACCAACAACAACAATAGATGTGTGGATTAAATCTCACATTTTTCATGTTATGATGAATTTAAATAAAATGGGGATTTGGTCATAAATTATATTTTATTTTTTTTAATGTATATTTCAATTTGTAATCTGTGATTTTATCTTTAAGAGGTGATCGTAGAGGTTATTTCTCTTTCTTTATTCCAACGTGTTTAATTATAAATCTATAACATTTAAACAAACTTATTTAATTATTACCATTCTGGAATTAAAAAATATGCATATACTCTTGATCTAATCTCAGCAGTTTCTTCATCTTCTTCAAACATTGGTTTCATATTTATCATTTCAATTTTTTCAGGTTTAAATTGATATTCTTTACAAGTTTCAAAGAAATTTAAATCATCTTGTAGTAGTTTAGGTCTATGAGGCAGAAAAACAACTAAACATTTTCCATTTGATTTTAATGAATTTCGACAAGTTGTCAACAATTTATGATGTTCAGTATGATTGAAAACTAAATCTGATAATATAATTAAATCAAATTTTAAATTATCGGGTAATGAATCTTTGGATCCATATATCAGTTCATTAACATTATTTCCCCATATATAACCTTTTACTTTATAATTACTTAATTTTGTTTGGTTTTCCAATTCTTTAAAACTATATTCAATATGACTAATTAAATCTGGATCAGGATAATCAGTTGCAACTACTTCAGATGCATTATTTAAAGAACAAATTAATGAAGGTAAAGCAGCTGCTGCACCTAATTCTAAAACTCTTTTATTTTTAACTAAATTCGGATGTTTATCTATATAATCAGCAGTATATATTCCTGCATTCCATAATAAATGACCCCATAATGGTGAATTTCCAACTAATTTCATTGTAATTGTTTTTGGATTAACATTTGAAATTTTTCTTTCATATGTTGCAAAATGTGATTTTGGAGGTGGTGGACGGAAATTTTCTGGTTCTTCAAATATTCCTGATTCTAGTGATAAATCTTCTTCCTCTTTTGCCATTATGTGTTGAAGGTGGTACTGTTTGTTTATGACTAGTTTGATGATCTTCGAGATGATTTTGCAGCATGAAAAAAATAATTTGAGCTTTAAACTTTTGATTGAGATAAGCTGTAGACACAGTTCAGTCACCAGTATCTTTTCAATGACTCTGAACTGAGATCTTGTCAATTGATCAGCTTTCGCAATGGACATACAACATCATCATTTGATCTTATTTCATTGAGATTATCCCATTACAATTGCAGTATTTCTTTGTCTATCATGAAACATTTAGTTTAAAGAGAGAAAAAAATATAGTGAATCAATTTTACAACCAAATTTAAAAACATTTAAACAATTTTTACAACCAACAAAACAAATATCAATCTATTCTTCATACAATTATCAATGTCACATCAGAATCGACCTAAGAAATGGAATGATGTATCATTAGAATTAATAAAAGATCCAGATAATTTTCAAATATGGCAAAAATTAATTGAATCAGCTGAATATAATGATAGACAAGGTATATCAAAATCAACATCACCAAATAAATTAAATCAATTAAGAATAAGTTATGAAAAATTTTTAGATAAATATCCCTTGAGTTATATATATTGGATTAAATATGCTGATTGGGAATTTAAATTAGGAAATACTGAATTATCTTTAGCAGTATATGAAAGAAGTTTTACTCATTTAAAATATTGTATTGAATTATGGATATCTTTTTTAAAATTTAAAATTAATACTATTGGTAATAATGAAGAAGAGATTTTGGGGTTGTTTGAAAAAGCAAGAGGTTTAATTGGTTATCATTTTTATGCTTATGAATTTTATAATTTATATTTATCATTTCTTGAAAATTATTCAACTGAAGAAAATCAATTTAAACGTAAATATTATATTTTATTAAGATTGATTCTTGAAATTCCATTATATCATTATGAGTACTTCTTCAGGAAATATTTTGATGTAATAAGTCAATTAAATGATCCAAAATTTCAAGAAATTATCAAATATATTGTACCAGAAAGAGATCAAAAAAAAAATCCAAAAATTTTAGCAGTTCAACTCAAAAAATTATTTATTGATGCATATATAACAACTCAATTTAAAGTATATGAATTATATCAATTTGAAAAAAAAATAACAAAACATTTTAATGATTTTAAATTTATATCAAGACAAAATTTAGATAATTGGAATTTATATTTTGATTTTTTGCAATTAAAGCAATATCCCTTTGCATATATTGAAATGAATTATTGGAGATTTGTATATATTACATGTGCTTATCCAAGTTGTTGGATTAAATTATCTGATTTTTATAATTATCATTTAAATTATAATATTTCAAAACAAGTATTAATTCGAGGTTGGAAAATAACTGGGAATTACAAGATATTAATTAAATTAATTGATTTGGAATTATTTATGAAACAATATCTTAGAGCAAAAGATTTAATATTAAATTATTTAAAATATAATATTTCAATACCTATACCAATTTATGAAAAATTAATTAATATAGAAAGAATTTTTAATAAAGATGATGATCATTTAATTGAAGTATTTAGGATGATTATACAAGATACTCAAAATGATTGGTTTTTCAATGTACTAACTTATTATTCTATTAATAACGATAAAAAATTAAAGCTACTAGAAGAGTTTAAAGAATTTAAAGGTCAATTGTATTATGACAAAGTAAGTGAACTACTATCACCATCACGAATTACACCAAAAATCAGCGATTTCAAAGAAGATTACCGAAAACTAATCAATAATTAAACTAGAAAATACTATATAAAGAAAATTATTCTAAATATAAATTAGTAAAAGCAATTAAAAAATACCAACCAACTAATCCAATCCCCAATTTTCTATCAAAAGTCCATTTATTTGAAGGTAAATAAATTAAAATAAAAACAATAGTAACAATTAATGAAGTTGTACTTAATATAACACTTGGTTTTAAATCGAATTTAATTGATTTATGACTACTACTTTGTTGAATAACTAAAAAACCATTAAATCCAATACCTAATAATATAATTAATAAAGGAGTACCTAAACAAGAATTTATACCTAGTATTGGATTAATTTTTGTTGCTAATGTTATATTTGTAATAACATCATTTATTGAATTACTTATTGAAAAAACTAATAAACCCAAGATATAATCTGAAATTTTCCAAATTAATCCTAAATTTTTTAAAATTTGTAATATAAGAATTGAAATATTTGAAACAACTATAAGACTTGTTATTATACCTAATATTGAAATTATAATAATTTTAATATTATGTTTTATCAAATTGAAAGTGAAAACTATAGGAAATGTTATAATTAAACCTACAATTAAATAATTTAATTCAATTTGAAAAAATTGATAATTTATTAACAAGGGAATTTCAAAAAAATACCATATGGTCATTAATTTATTATGTCGTATATATGATTTCCATTTTGAATCTTCATTTTCAATACATCTATGAAATGGTATTAAAAAAATTAATATAAAATCAATACAATTACATATATATTGAAAAATTAATGTTAAAAGTTTAGGTTTTTGTTGATGATGATATGAACATGATCTTGATAATATAAATGGAGTTGTTGAAGGTGATTTATCTCTTGGAATATAATTTACAGATAAAAATTCATTTTGACGTTCTATTATTTCTTGTGATTTTAAAGATTCAATTATTGGTCTTGGTGATATAATGGGTGATGCTATAGGAGATGGAGATCTTGAATTAATTGGAGAACAAGATCTTGGAGATGGTGATCTTGAAATAGTTTGAATTGAACCATATTGTCTTTCATCATTTGAAATTATATCTAAAGCATCTTCAATATTATAAGGTTGTTCAATTATATGTTGATGATCATCACATGAAATTAACAATTCTTCATCAAATTCTTTAATTTTTTCTTTATCAAAAACACTCAAAAAAATAATATAACTTATATAAACAATTGACATAATTAAACATTCAATTTTTGTAATTTTACCATCTGATAAAATATATGAAAATAATATTAAAACAATTAATATCCAAGATAAATCAATAATTAATAATTTAGGTTGTTCAACAACATAAGATTTATTCATTATTGAAATAAAACCAATAATTATAGTAAACATAATTAATATACTACCCATTAATTGACCAATAATTAAATTTGAATTACCCAGTTCTAAAACAATATAATAATTAATTAAATCAGGAAATGAATTAGTTAAAGGAATTAATATAAAACTTAAAATTTGATTATTTAAACCAAATATTAAAGTTAATTCATTTAAATTTTTAAATAAATAATTTGAAACTAATATACTTAATGATAATAATATTAAACATAATGATAATAATATAATTCCAGATATTATTATTAATGAATTTAAATTATGATTATATTTACAATAATATAATTTTGAAATTTTAAAATATTTTGAATCACAATTTTTTTCAATATATTTACATATTTGATTTGATGATGTTGATATTAGTTTGGAGGGTATTGAACATTGATCAAATTCTTGTAATTTATTTTCTATTTTTATTGTATTTTTTAAATCAATTGTGGATATTTCATGTGAATTTGAATTTAAATCAGAATTTGAATCTGATGCAATAATCAATGTGAATAGATTTAGTAGATATAGTAATATAGATATATTTATTAGCATTGTGATTTAGTGATTTGAATATGAACTCTTCTTTTTAGTTTAAAAATTGTTTCGTATCTTCAATGCAAACATTATATCTTGGTATGAATAGCTAAGAAAATTTGATAAGGTACAAACTGATGATGACGTTGGTTGTGGTTTTATTTAATTGGTTGATTAAAAGTAGTTGAGATATAGATTACTGATTGAGTTTTTATAGATCTTCGATCTAGCTATCTTAAATGTCTTAGATATGTATCTTTTTGATAAAGTTAAAGTTGATTGCTATCATTCAAGTTTTATTTTTTAATTTGATTCCAGATTTCCGATATCAATTTTGTTTGTGTTTGTGTAATGATGTCTTACGATAAACTAATTTTTCAATTCTATGAGGCTTGGTGAGTATTAACCGAAATTGATGCACCATTATGCTTCAAATAGCCGTCAAAATGTACTTTCTATACTGAAGTTGTTTAGGAAGAGGCTGTTTCAATTCTAAAAACTTTATTTTACATGATCTATTAATTAACTGTATCAAAAAGAATCAGTCATCTATAAAATTTACTATTAGTTATATGCTTACATGCTAAATTTAAATTCAACTTATTAATCACACGATATCTCTGAACGTTTTTTTGGTCTTATCGATATTCACAATAAGCTATTCATCTATTCATGTGAATTTTCAATAAATCATTTAATCCTTTAATTCATCTTTATATTTTTCATATTCAGGTTTTGATAATATTTCTTTTGCAATTTTAATATCTAAATTAATATCTTTTATTAAAGCTTCTTTTGTTGTATAATTTAATTCAGGTCTAATATAACCTAAAACAATATATTCAATTTTTGCACCATAAAAATTATCATTAAATTTATTTATTATATGAATTTCAGCAGCTTTTTGTTTATTATCATAAAATGGATTCCATCCAATTGACATTACCATTGGGAAAATACATAATTCTTTTGCTATTAATTTATTTCCATGATTAAATATTATTTCATTACCATCTATTCTTTTTTCAGTTGAATCTTTTAAATTTGGATTTGGATGAATTTTTGACCATCCATAAAATATTCCAGTTTGTAAATTATTTAATTCATCTTGTATTGGAATATTTGCTGTTGGTATACCTAATTCACTTGATCCTCTACCAAAACCAGATATAATTGAAGATTTCTCATGTATTGGGAATGGTGGTTGTGGTTTATCATGTATTATTGTTTCTGGTCTCTCACTCATTTAGTATGGTGGAACTGAGTAATCTGATAAATTGTGTGGTTTTAAATGATAATTTGATCTGAAATTTATAATCAACGGAATAATTTTTTTTAGTAATAATCTCAAAGAATAGAATAATTAATTTTTTCAAACCAACTAACCACGCTTTATTACATTTCTCAATTAAACTGTGAATCTAAATATAGTCAGAAGCAACTCTTCAAACAGATTAGATCGTGTTGAAATGATTCTTTTACGGATAAAGCTTAAATATTCTTCAATCTAACATTGATTAAGATTGATGCTTTTACACATTTGACTTAAGTCGGAACAAATAAAAACCGCACATATGATTTTTAGACTTTGATTTGTCATGTCCAATGTTAAGATAATTCGACTTGTTACTTATTCCTGTCAATTTCATAAATAGTTGAAAACATTTCGAATTTTGATGTGACCTTTATCAATAGATGCTTGATTTAATGTGGGATTCAATGTGGGATTCAATGGATTTTTGTCAGTAATTTCTTCATATTTCACCTGTCTCATGCATCCAACACAGCTTATCGGTTCAAAACAGGGGAATAAAACTATCTAGTCACCGTGGTTTAATTACCTGAAAACTCAATCATCAGATCTTAAAAAAACGAGCTCAATATGAGCTCAATATTTTGAGCTCAATAACAACCTTCAAAGCTCAACTTAACTTCATTTATGGAAAGTAATAAAGTTAAATAAGTTGAGATTTGAAGGTTGTCATGGATACCATTTAAGATCTATATATAATTGTATTGACGACAGTATGTATCACTATACATGTAAGATAGACTTTTTAAATTTAGATTGAATTACGATAACATGAATTAATATTGACGCCAAGTTTTAAATCTTATCCAGAGGATTTCAGCATCTTTAATTATTAATTTAAATCCACAATAATCAAGATCCTAAAGCCAAGGGCAATAAGAGTTTCACTAAAGGCTGAAGTGAGAAATGCAATAATGTGAACACTATCCTCGCTTATGTGAACACTTTAGACTTGATGTCTTTATAGGTAGTAATATTTTAGCCGGAAAACAGGTTTACCGAAATTTGTACCTAATATATTTCTCAAAGCTTACACCTATTATCAATTCTTGAACCGGGTTAAAATATGATAAACATTGAGCTCTGGAATTCTTTTACTCATGTGTAGATTACTTTTGAGATTCCATTGGACTCATACGTTTATTTCGTCGTCAAAATTTGCAATCATTTATTAAGATAGAATCGGTAGAAAGGTTGAAGGCCAATTGATTAATTCGTGTTCCACACAAAGTAGATAGGTAAATCTTTGCTAATGTAAAAAGATTGGTAAATCTTTGCCAATGTCAAATATTTGACGATACAAAAATTTAATTATCGTGAAGTAAGGGTTTACGAATCTAGATCGATTTCAAAATCTGGATGGTCTATTATAGAATAAAGTATCGTGTAATTCTGGATCAAATAATATCATTTGTGTATTTATCAGCTTATTATAAAAACATGAAACACGTTAAAAAATAAATTAAGTTGTTTACAAATTATGAAACCCCCTTATTAATTTGAAAAAAATAATAAATACAGAGCAAAACTAGACTTGGTTAGAATTTAGATGAAATGCAGATCATTTAATTGAATATGTAACTAAATACGTACCTTAATTAATTTTGAATATGTAAGTTGATTAACGATATATTTAATTATGTACGTAATTCAATTAAATGCGTCTGACGCGAGTAGTCATAGTAAATTTGAACGTATTTATTAGTCCTGTTTGTTGAAAACCAGATCCGTTTACAAGTTGTATAGCTATTCCAGTATCTTGACGAGTGATTATTTAGTGAAAGTTCTACCAATCACTTGGGTGAATCCTCAATCTTAAACGAAACGTCTTAATGATTTTTCAATAATTTTTTATTTTTGTTTTTGTTTTGAAAAATAATTTTACGTGATTATTTTTTTATGACGCGTTTTATTTACGTTTCAGATTTGTATTATTATTATTATTTAACTATACTACCACTAAAATACTACTACAACAACATCAACCTACGACCCTTTCATCTACTATCAAAAGTTCAAAATAAAATTATCAGCCATGTTTGAAAACACGATATTATTTTAATTTAATTTAAATCCAATTTAAGAAATAATTTCGTATAAATATACCAACTTATCTCCCCTCTAATGGAAAATATTATATCAAAATTATAATCATCTTTTTCTTTTCAAATTTAAGAATATCAACTCACTTAGTCAATCATTTAAGTACTTTAAAAGTTTTTACCAACTATATTTTCATTCGTTATAACAATATATACACTCATATAAACTATACATAAAAAAATGCAATATTCAACTTTATTTACAGTTGCTGCTACTTTAGTATCATCATCATTAGCTACTACTTCATTTGAATGGGAAACTATTTATGAAAGTCATACAACTGAAGTTACAATTACTTCTTGTTCAGAAAATAAATGTGAAACAACTGTCAATAAAGTAAGTCCATCAGTTGCAACAACAACTGTTGAAGGTATTGAAACTGTATATACTACTTATTGTCCATTAACTGAAGAAGAAGAAGTATCATTAACCTCCTCAACTCCAGTTGAAATTCCAACTTCTTCATCAATTGCTGGTGTTGCTTCTACTTTATCTACTATCGTTACTACAATTGAAGGTGTTGAAACTATATATACAACTTATTGTCCTTTAACTGCAGAATCATCACCAATTAAAGCTGATGTTTCAACTCCAATTGCTACTGCTCCAATTGCTTCATCTCCAGTTGCTTCAGCTTCTGCTCCAATTGCTGAAATTCCAAGTTCAAGTTCAATTGCTGGTGTTGCAACTACTCCATCAACTCCATCAACTCCAATAGCTCCAATTGAATCACCAGAATCAAGTTCAGAATCAGATATTTATGTTGATATAACAATAACTCCAACTGTATCAACAACTGAAAATGTTGAAGCTACTGAAACTAGTCAATTAACATTATTTACTTCATCATTAGCTGCTTCAAATAGTTCTCAAGCTGGTGTACAAACTTATGAAGGTTCTGGTTCAAAATTAATGGTTGGTAGTGGATTTGCTGCTATTGCTGGTTTAGCTGCTGCTGCTTTAGTATGAGTCTCCTTTTTAGGTTTTATCTAGGTACTTTTCTTTGGGGTTTTTGATTTTTATTTGTTAGTTTTCTGTTCATAATTTATTATATAGACTTTATTAGTTTATTGGTTTGCATCAATTTTTAAATATATAAAAGTAATTTTAATTAAGTACGATATTCAAGAGTATTTTCTAATCTCAACTACATGAAGATTGTTTTTTTTATTTTCATTTATTAATTATTATAATACAAAATTGTCTATGTAGGTACTTTATACCTTAATTTATTACCTTCAAAATAAATATGATTAATCATATTTTCAAAATTTCCTTGATTATTTAATTCAATATATTTTTTATATAATAATAAAGCAGTTTTAGCATCTTCAATAGAATCATGATTTTTTAATTGAACTTTATATCCTAAAACAATATAAGATAAAAATTTTAAACTTAATTGTCTTTTAAAATTTGATTTATAATAAAATTCTGATGTATCTTTTATTTGATTTGTTGGAACTTGTAAATTTATAATTCTAAAATCATTATAAAGACCATGACCAACAAATATAACTCCTAAATTTAGTAAGAGCCATAATTTTCTATAAGCTGTTTGTAAAGTAACTAAATTTTTGGTGGATTTGTTTAAATTTAAATCATTTGATTCAATACCACTAAAATTTGTTAAATAATCATAAATTGGTGAAGTATGAGCTATATAATCATCTATAAATGCTTCACCAAATAATGTGGAAGGTAAATTTAAATCACCTCTTAATACTGAAACTCTTGCTAATGATAATTCTTTTGGTTTTATTAATTTTTTATATCCAGTATATGAAATTTCAATTTGTTCTGGTTTTAAAGTAACAAATTCTGCATCTATTGCAACTAATGTACCAGGTTCTGGAGCTTCTTGTCTTGTAAGGAGCTTATATTCCTTTTTATAATTTTCTTTTATTGTTCCAATAAAATGATCTCTATATAATATTGAACTATTTCCTTTAAATTTTTGTGTATTAAAATTAAAATATTCAAATTTTTGTATTGATGTTTGTTCTTGATATATTATAATTACTGGTTTTTTCCATGAATAAGTTAAATTAAAAACCTCCTTTGTATCTATTGGTATAACTAAGTAATCATTAAAAAAATACCATGAATTATTAATTTTTATAAATGATACTAAATTATTTGATTCTATTCTTGATGTATCAGTTTGATGACTTATTTCACATACATAACCTAATAATTCATATTTTTTATAATTACTATTATTTGTTGATGGTGGTGGATTTAATTTATAAGTATATCCATTATTTATAGTCTTTATTGCATAAAATTCTGGTACTAACCATTGTTTTAAATTATTTATAATTTTAAATTCTTCATTTGTTAAATTTACATTTATCACTAATACAGGAGGTAATTTAGTTATACTTGTTTTAAATTCTAAAGTATGAGGATAATTATCTTTATGTTTATGACATGGTACTGTTCTAAATTGATTTGATGAATAATCAAGATATGTTAAAATATTTAAATTTTTTTTAATATTTGCTATATTTGTTGGTTGTTGTTGATGATTTGGATTCATTAATATACTCATTTTATTTAACATATTATTTGGTGGAGTAATTAATTCTAATGAAAACATTGTGCCACCATGTTTTGTATGAAAATCACATGATGGTAAATTTCCTTTAGTTTCAATTTGATAAAAAAATTCAGTTATTGTAAAAGTTGTATCAAATTGTTTTTTAAAATCTTGATCTAATTTTAATAAAAGATAATGATTAAATGAAATTATTAATTCTCTTACTTCTTGAGAATTTAAATTCATTAATTCATTAAAATTTAAAAGATGTCTTGCATTTTTATCATGATTTAAAACTTGACTAAAATTTGATGTTTTAACATTTTTGGATTTTGCTTTATACATCATATCAAATAAATAAGCTAATTCATTTAAAATTGATGAACCCTCGGGGTTATTTTCAATTGTATTCAAATCATTTGGTAACCATTCTTTATTTAATGATTGAACAACTTTATTATAAAAAATTGATTGAAATCTATATAATTGTAATAATGAATTTATATAAGAATTATCACTATGATTTTCCAAACCACAATAATTTTCAGTTTTATTATAATAAGCAAAATCAAAATCTTTTACACCAAATTTTGAATATTGAATTTGTAATCTTGAATAAAAATTGGGGATTTTAGAATCTTTTGATGTTTCAAATATATCATCTGATAAACTTTTCTTTCTATGATTATTATCATCTGATCGTTCGCTAAGAAATTGAGGGATTTGAGTATCTTTAGTATGAGCTATAGAATAATATGGAGTTTCAAGATTTCCAGGTCCATATTTTAATTCATCATATTTTAAAAATTTTCCAGGATTTTGTTCACTTTTTAATAATAATTCATCATCAATTTTATTTGGTAATTTTGCAGTTTCTTTTATAAATTTTAAATCTGTTGGCCAGTTTGATAGTAATAATTCTTTATAATATGGCATACCGACTGAACTTAATGGAGTGATATTATCATCAATATCAATATATGCATTTTCACCAGATGCAACAGTACCATTAATAATATCTGGTTTTTCTATATTTGTTGGAAAACTTACAAAATTTTTATTTAATGATCCTGAATTTGTAATTGACCATAAATGTAAATTAGAATATCCATCATTAAACATAAAAAAATCACCATTTTCACTTATATTTAAATCATTTAATTTTGCAGTTTTCATTGAAGATGATAATTGAGGTTGATTTAAAGATAAATCAGCTTGATATAAATGAACATTTGTTTGATCAAATATATCAATAAAATGTATTTGACCATGTTGAGAAGCTGCAATTATAATATTTGTTAATTTTGGATGAAATCTAATTGATGATGCACCTGCTGCAAATGGTACTGGAGCCATTGCTCTCATTGTTCTTATATCAAAAATATTAACTAATGGATCAACTAAATATTCTGGTGTTTGATTATAATGATATCTTTTAGGTCTTATTGAATAACCACAAGTTGCAATATAATTTCCTCTAACATCTAAACCTGTAATTAATCCATTATGAGCTGAAAATGTTTTCAAACTTGAATTTGAATTTGGGTCAAATAATTCTAATGATCCATTACCATTTGCTAAAGTTAAAAATCTTGGTGTTGAATTTAGTAGAGTGATTTTACCTTGATGATCTAATTTATCTAATGTAGTTGGTTTATTTAAATCAATTTTTAATAATGATGAATCATTTCCCAAAACTATATCATTAGTTGAATTACAATTAAATGTCATTGCATTTAAATTCTTAAAATTATCTCCTCCTTCGGTAAAAGACTCCGCATTAAATGCTTGTTTTGTTAATCCTCTTCTATTATTAAAAGTCAATTGATCTTCCAGTAACGATAATATTCCATCTTTTTGAGATAATATTTGTAAAATTTTTTGATTTTGAATATTTGTTTGAAATTTAGTATAAGGAAATAATTGAAAATGAAAAGGTGAATTTTGTTGACCTATAGTAACTGATCTTGTATAACCTTGAGAATCTCCACACCATATTAAATTTTGAGTAGTATCAAATTTTAAAGAAGTTATATTAATTGATTGATATTCATCAATTATACCATTTGAATTTGTATTTAATTTATTATTATTTATTAATGGTATTCTAGCTACCTCACTCCATCCATCCATAACTTTTATTTTCTTGGTGTAGTTGGAATGATTTGAATTTTTAAATATTATAGATTCGGTATGTATATGTTAAGTTTAAATTTCATGAGTTTATATGAATTATTTGTGTATTTATGTGTGGCTATTGATTGATTGATTTGGTTGTAAAAATTAAACTTTTTTTCTTTTCGGTTTTGTTTATCTATTCTAAGATTAAAAAAAAGATTCGACATATCACTTAGTGATGATATATTTCACATCAACTTCTTTCATCATAGACAAGTACCATAACGAAAAATAGACGTATTGACAATTAATGGTAACTGGACTACAAGCATAGGTTCAAAATATATCGGTACATTCAATCCATTAATACGTCAGCCATTTATGCAAATTTCAAATTAAGTTTAGTTGATGTTGTGGACTTTTCAGTGTCAAATTTACCATGAGAGAATTATTGGTTTGTTCAATTCAAGGTATTTATTCGTTTGACTATCACTGTTTAAAATTAGAATCAAAAGAATCAAATATGGTTCACCAAATCAATCTGATATTTTTTGTCCAAAATTTTGGAGAGACTTTCTTCCTATGAGAATTGGTTCAAAGAAGCTGATATCAAAATTTAGAGGTCTATTTTGCTTGTATTAACAAACCTCCACCACAATTTTTTTATGTGTTTCTACATCTATTCGTTTTTTTTGATTTTTTGTATTTTCGTTTTGATGATTGAAGTGTTATAAAATATGTACTGCTTTAATCATTAAAACGGAAACAAAAAATCAAATTAAAAGAAAAGATGATGATACCCATAAAATTTCAGAAATTTTTATTATCAAAAAAACAAAGCATGAATCATCAAGGTTCCCTCCAGTTCAATGTGAGAGAATATACAGATATAAGAGGTACTCAGAATAACGAATTCTAAGTACCTTTTTATCTGTATATTATTGCCAAGGGAACCTTGGACATGATCAAATCAAATTAATTACAACATGCAAAACAACCCTGCTGGTTCCTAATTCACTTGACATCTTCAAACTTGTTAATGAAGGGTTGTGTACATTAAAAACCTAAGAGAGGGAAAGTTTTTATACCAGTAACGTTGCTGATAAAACTATTTTAAAGAATAATTGCTATCAAAACAAATTTTCGTCATTGGTACCACATGATTATGACATTATTAAATGATTATAGATCTTGAGTTTAAAAAACTCTTCAATAGGAACCACGATTATTCAATAATAATATCATAATTATAGGGTACCAATAGTATTAATAACGTGTTGATTTATCGATATAAAAGACAAATAATATTATCAACATTTCAAATGATCAAATAATCAAATTTATATTTTGGACCATATTCAATTGATAAAAGTCTGATTCTGAATCGTTTTGAAACAATTATTTTATTGATATGGAAACTTACTGGATTCATATGCATCTTAATTATGGAAATGGGCTAATCTAACCAAATTGTTATTGACTTTGAATTAGGACCAAAATATAAATTTGATTTCTCAATCTTTTGAAATGTTGGATTTTATAAAATTGATTAATAATTCCGTATGAATTAATAACTTTATCTCTAAATTAGGTTCATATAAACTAGCAAATCTGAGCTCGTTGAAGAAATTATTATTTACGAATTGTAGTTGCTTATGGATTATAAGTGTAATTCAATTTGGAACATTGTAAATACCAACGGGTAATATTTCACGAATATTTCAATCCAACGTACTCAGATTTACCAATTTAAATACAGTGTGCTATTTTGTAATACTGCTCTTTATGATATAAAATCGTAAAAATTGATGAGTGGATGTTATTTAATTTAACCTGTTAAATACGTACCAGTCACTTTCAGATTTGACAATACTCAAGCAGTTGAAGACCTACTTATCTGAAGATTTCATTTTTATAAAGCTAATTTTTAATTCTTAACCCTTGATCATTCACAAAACCTGAAAACTAGTATTCCAACTAACATTTTTACAAGATACATGAAAAAGAACTGCTCGCAATTACTGAAACTTTAACAAAGTTAGGATTCTAATGTGATTAAAATGAGCTACAACAATAAATCTATCCATAACGCTTATAATATAAACATATCCAATGTGCTCTAAAAATTCTCCGATAAGATTCTTTGAAATTAAGTGACCATTTAGTATGTGCTATTAGTAATGAGATGAAGTAGACCAACATTTGAGTGCATGTCTAGTAAGTTTCAAAGTATGACATAATATTGCAATGCCAAATAAATCTTTGAATTGAATTAAAACACGATTGTGATTTATAATCTTTATTCATAAGGTTTTTCTATATTTGGTTGAAAATTGCAAAGAAAATATGAGCATTTTATATGAGCCTTATTACTCCTTAAGGAGTAAAAAAAATGTTGAACCTTGTTAAAGTTTTAATAAGAATAGCAAACAGATCTTTACTCATGTAGATTGTAATTATGTTGGTTGAAAATGTTATTAAAATTAAGGAATGAAAAGATTCAGAATTTATTATATAAACTGAAACATTTGTTCATTGCTATTTGATTTACCTTATTTGGTGAATTATTTATTCTATTTAGTTGATTGTTGATTGTTATTGCTATTCTATCGAAAGTGTTAATAAATTCGACGAAAAAATGAGTGATTGATTTGTTCAAATACGAGAATACTTAATTTTAAATAATGATACATAATGTATGTATTGAGTCTTTTTTTGACTCAACCTAACAACAACAAACATATTACAGTATTTCGTGGGGTAGAGAATAATAGCATATTGCCTTCTCAACAAACTAACACAACATATTACCAGTCTCGAGTTCCAAGAAGGAAACTTTGAGTGAAACTAAATGAGTAACAACGTGTCTATAATCAATAAACGCGATTATATAGTACAATCTGCTAAGATTCAATGGTCATAGATGTATAATATACAAATGACATAATATTTAATTCGGTTGTTTACATATATATATTGTTCTTTCGTAAAACACGGGTTTGGTCACTTTTATTTGGGTCATTCTGTTTAGATTAATTAAAGTATAAACAAACCGAATTTAAACATGTGCTAATCAATAGTTTAATCCTGTATATAATAATAATTATTATAGTTTCTTCTTATCTAATCTATTTACTATGACACACACAGTTATAGTAGTTAACTATTAAGAATATATAAATATAATGGAATTCCAACTATCAACAAATTTACATTTTACAACTTATATTCTATCCATACAAGCTTAAAACAACACTCAATTTCAATCTAGTTATTTCTCATTTTATTTCAAACTTACTTTTAATTTCAACCATTTATTAATCATTAAATTGTTTTAATAAACTACTTTTCAAAAGTTATCTTTATTATTATTATTATTATTTACAAATTCCGTAAATTCCCATCAAGATTTATAAGATCTAAATTTACCACAATTTTACAACAGACATATCTTAATTCAACATTTTTTTTAATTTTTGCTATTCATTCAACAATTACAACCTTCATAGACTACATACATTACAATTGGACTCATTAAATTGATTTCAATTCATCAAATAGACTAAAAAAGACAATTACACACTAAATATAGAACCTTTAAATTAGTTATGTTTAAAACTTCTTCCTATTCATCATATTTAATTCCAACATGGTTTAAAAAACCACAAACTAAACAAACAACATCAATTGATCCATCAACTATACCAAAATCTTTTAATATATCAAATGATGATAATAAATTAATTAATATATTAATGAAAGAACATCATCAAAATATTGAAGATAAAGAAGGAGGAGAAGGAGAACAAGAAGAAGAATTTATTGATATTCAAACTAAACAATTAAGTTATGCAGAAGTAGCATTATTAGGACAAAATAAAAAACAACAAACTACCAATAGTATTGGAGGAAATTATAAATTTAAATCAAAACCATCAAAAGGTAAAATATTAAATAATCAATATAATGTTTTGACCAGAACCAAAGATGGTGATAAAGATTTAGAACATTTAGAAGATTCAACTAATTTTGAACCTTTTAAAAATGATGATGAATATTTAAGATCTTTAAATTATAAGAACAAGCAATATAAATCAATTAAAGATAAAAAATTAAAATCAAAAAATTATAAACAAAAGTTATCTAAATAACTTAGACTTAAGAACGCAACTGTTAGAGTAAATTGATAGATTTATTGGTTATTTTATCTACATACTAATCCATTTGCTAGACTTTATCATAAAAAAATTTTATAATTAATTAATAAACATAAAAGCTTTAATTTGAATCATTGACAAAGTTTGATTAGGTTTGATTTTGTAAGATCCTGTTCGAATTAGCGGTTTCCAACTTGGTCTTTAACTTTCTTATCTTATTTATCTTATCTATTTATTTTGTTGTTTCTTATCTTTCTCTCGTGTTAATTCTCGGTTCTAAATTATAATTTTGATTTACGAAATTTTTGTACCTCAATTTTACCCCACAAATTAGTTAGGGGGTAATAGAATACAATCAAAAGTTATTAAAAAGGACAAGCAAGAAGAAATAAAAATTTCAACTACATCTTCTTACATTAATTTTATGTATCTTTTATTTCTATGAATGAATTGCATTTCCATTCTACCTATCATCAAATATTAAATATCAATAATATTTAAATTATAATTTTTATAACTTTTTTTCCTACCACAATCTAATAATTTAAAATTTGTAATACATGAAATAATTGGTCTTTTTTGGTTCTGACCAAGGTTTTTATTGACTTCATTCACTTTATCTTTTATATGATTTATTCTGTCATGGAAGTGATGATGTTGTTTAAACATTTTAATTTTTTGAAACAGTTTTAAAAATTTTAATTTAATTCTACCATCACCACCAAAACGAATTCCAAAAATTTTATTACTTAATCTCAGTAAAGTACCAAATTCTAAACTATATAATTCAATAATATCAAAATTTATAACTTCACTTCTAATCCAAATTTGTCCAATTAATCCATCAGGTACATTACAAGTATATAAATTTCTCCATGTAATAGATTGAGTTAATTCCCAAGATTGTATAATCAGTTCATAATAAAATATAACATTTAATCCCAAAGATAAATCTACCGTGTTTATAAATTGTGTAATTATTGTTGATTGAATATCTATTGATCCTCCATCTCCATATTGATTATTTAAACATTGAGTTATTGGGAAATTTATTGGTTTTGTGGTGGGTGTTGATGATTTTAACAATAACCATTTATTTTTAAATAAGGGGGTGGTTGCACTGGATAATTTTGTTGAATGAATTATAATTTTATTATTCGGTAATTTAAATATTTTATTAATATTTGTAAAATTTGAGATTGATAGTTCATGTAATGAATTTATTCTAGTTATTATTAATTTTGATAATTGTTGTTGATAAAATGAAGTATTGGAATCATTTTCAGACTGATTGTTGTTATTTGAATCATAGGAATTATTGTAATTCAATGAATATGCCAATACATTTGGAAATATATTTATCAATAGTAGAATATAAATAAAACATCTGTACATGTAATTATACGTGACAACCTTATCAATTTCATAGTTGATTGATTTAGACGGCTATGACAATTATGTTCATTTAGGCTTAATGCAATTATGTCAAATGATACAATTTAATGATAGGTGTTTGGTCTATTGAGTTGAAATGATTTACCGGAATTGTAATAAATTATTTGCCTTACATACCAAATTTAAAAAAAACTAAATATTGTTAGATCTGAAACCACAAATTGATCTACACAACTTTATCCACAACGAGATCTTGGGGGAGCAAAAACAAAGTCAATGATTCAACAATTTTAAATATGTTTAAAAATGTGCTATATATATAAATATCTATAAATTAAACTCAAGAAAGTAAAAAATAATTAAAAAAATTGTAACGTAATATATGATCCTTAATGTACAGTAATGTAGTTAATGTCTTGATTGATTAGTTAAAGTACTTTGATTGTCTACTTTTTTTATTCATTAATTAATCTACTATAATTTTCAGCTTCAATATCAATAGGACTTTTATATTCATAAACTTGAGGTTTACCAATAAATTCATTCCACCAATTATTTAATTGATATAAAGAAATTTTAACCATCAATAGAGGAAAATTTTTATAACTTGTTAAAACAAATTTTAAAGCTTCCCAAACTTCATTAAATGCTAATTGAAATTCTTGTTTAAATGTTCTATCTTTTGGATGAATTTTATAAAGTTCTTTTATTGTTGGTTTTTTTAATTGATTGTTGTTATTGTGGGAAGATGATTTTGAATTTGATTGAGTTGATGATTTTTTAAGTTGTTTTGATGATGATGATAATGAAGATGAAGATGATGATGATAAACTATTAACAAATGGGAAATTAAATCCTTGATTTGTTTTAAATTTATTTTCATTATCAAAATCTCCTGGTTGAACAATTCCTAATTCAACATCTTTTAAATGTTTCATATACATTTTTTTAAAATTATTTATTGATTCAATTGATTTTGATAATCTATCTAATGTATTAATTAATGCAACAATTTCAATTCTTTTAAATTTTAAATTTTGATTTTGGTGATTATCATTTTCAAATAAAATCTTTAAAGCTGTTCCATAACCAATAATTTGAATTTTCCCCCACATTCTACATCTATCACATCCAACACAATCCATTATTGCTGAAATATTTTTAAATCTTGATCTAAATTCATTTTTTAAATTTGGATCATTTTCAAATAATTTACTTGTATTAAATAATGTATTTGATTGTAAAGCTGGTATTATATCTTCAATTAATAATTCATCATAAATTTCAATATCATCTTCTTTCTTGGTGGTGGTGTTATTATTATTTTCTAATAAATGATGTTTTTCAGATGGTGTTATATCATCATAACCTGATTGTATAAATTGTTTTATTGGTAATATTTCATTTAATTTAACTACAGCTTCAGAAACTAAAGCATAATTAAAATAAATATTTGATAATCTATCATTAAATAATCCAACTCTTTGCATAAAAATTTTTAAATTTGGATAAAATTCTCCTGTATCAATATTTAAATATTCATTTGATAAATGTACTGCAATTGAAGCATGCATTCCACTAACTAATCTATAAAATAAATTTTTTTCAATACATTTTTCTTTTGGTTCATTTGGTTTCATTGACATTGGATTTGTATTGGGGAAACAATTTTCAGAATAAATAGCTTTCCAAACATCTAAACTTTGATTCCCACCATATCCTGTAAATCTTTCTGGATTATTTAATAAATTTACATAAACACAATTATGATCATCATCAATATGTGAATAATCTAAATCTTCACAAGTTTCAGGTACTTCTGTTTCAATAGAATTTTCTTCAGTCAATGATGATGAAGTTATAATTTTACCTAATTTTGAAGGTTTTAAATTTTCATTTGTTATATTATCCCATTCAAAATCTTCTAAAATTTCAACAGCACAATTTTCAGTTGCGCAAAAATGTTGAGCATTCCAAAATTTACATTGTTTATCTAAATTTAATTTAAAATATTTAAAATATGAAGTTTTAACTAAATTTGATAAATATGGTCTTATTTCATTGTTTAAGTTATCAATATATGAAAATGTAGTGTTACAAGTTGGAGTTATAATTTGTGAACAAAAATCTAGTGAATCAAATGCACTAAATTTTGCTTTTGGTAAAATATGTGGATGTTGTGGTTGTTGTTGTTGATGTGGTAAAGATGAATCAAATGCTATTATGAAAGTGATTATAAAATTGATTAGTAGTAGTATTAAATGTATTATTTGCATTTTGATTGTGTATGATTATGTGATGTTATTATGATGCTATGCTATTGAAAAATTTGAATAAAGTCTATGATTATAAATGTACAGTGATTTATTAAGTTGATTGATTGATTGATTGAGTGTATCTATTATTAAGTTGAACCCTTTTGGTTGTAACGTTGTATGAATTGATTGTAAAAAACTAGATAAGATAAAGGTAGTAGTAGTAAGTAGCTGATAAATATTTTTCACTCACTTTATTTATCTAGGTAGAATCTTAAGATTGTTTATTTCTTTTTTCGACCCGTTTTATTTTCTAAGGCGATCGGTTTTTACTTAATCTGTACTACGTTTATGCAATCTATTTAGTGTATCTATAGGTATTGAACACGATTAAACTGTATCTTCATGGTCTCAACTAAGTTTATATCTGTGGTGAATTACTCAAGTAGAACTATACCAGTCAAGTCTATAATTAATGGTTTATACAATTGTACTTAGACTAACTATTCTATTCTTAATTATATGAACACGTCAGAATATGTCAAACAAAAATAAAAAAAAAGAAATGCAAGCATAAATCCTGTATATAGGATAACGGATATCATTTGATTTACTTATTAGTAAGAGTACAGTGTAAGCAGTTTACATCAAACCATATATTGTCTGACTTTCTACTGGTTTTTCGCCATCGGTTGAATAAAAATTTACTCTGAACCGCAATACAAACTTCCGCCTGTATTGGACACGTCATTACTTTACTCATGAAAAGAGAAACTTCATTACGTTTTAATAAAGATCTGAAACATTTCATTTTTCAAATTTCATCTAGACTATAACTAAAGCTACTTCCTCTATTAATTCTAATCAAATTTAATCTTTTTAGCAGTTTTACTCATATCAACATCTTTATAAAAAGCACCATAAACAGAATGAGTTTTCTTTTTAGTATGACCACCAAATTTTAATAATTCTTCAGGAACTTTTTGATTTGCACCTCTTAAAATATTACATAAAGCACCACTTAAATGTTTTTCATCTTCTGTAAAAAAAGTATGTGCAATACCTGATTGACCAGCTCTACCAGTTCTACCAATTCTATGAACATAATCTTCTATAGTTAATGGAAAAGTTAAATTTATAACATATTTTACATTGGGAATATCTAAACCTCTTGCTGCAACATCTGTTGCTAATAATAAATTACATGAACCAGATTTAAATGAATCTAATGCTTGAGTTCTTTGTTGTTGTGATAAATCTCCATGAATTGCTGCAACTTTAAAATTATTTCTTTTTAATAAGGATTCAATTCTTGATGCTTCTTTTTTATATAATGCAAATACTAAAATTTTATTTTCAACTTTGGAACCTTGATATTTATGAAGTAAATTTATTAATTTTTTTTCTTTTTGAAATTTATCATCTAATACTTCAACAATTTGAGTTATTCTCTTGTTGGCACTTAATTCATCACGATCTCCAATTGTTATTTTTATTGGGTTGATCATAAAATTATTAGCTAAATCTCTAACTTCTTTTGGCCAAGTTGCTGTAAACATTAAAGTTTGTCTATTTTTTGAATTTGTTGATCCAATAATTTTTTTTATATCTTCTTCAAATCCCTTTTCTAACATTCTATCAGCTTCATCTAAAACCAAATAATTTATCTTGCTTAAATTTATTAATCCATCATTAATTAAATCAACTAATCTTCCTGGAGTTGCAATTACTACATTAACTCCCTTTTTAATTTTCTGAATTTGTTCATCTTTTGATACTCCTCCATATATTGCAATACATGATATTGAAGTTCCATCAGTTAATTCTTTTAAATTATCATAAATTTGTAAAGCTAATTCTCTTGTTGGTGATATACATAATACACTAAGATCTTTCTTTTGATTATTTGATGTAATTATATTATTTATTGCTGGAACTCCAAATGCCATTGTTTTTCCAGATCCTGTTTCTGCTACTCCTATAACATCTTTACCATCAATTAAATATGGCCATGAAACTGATTGAATTGGTGTTGGTTTTGAAAATTTATTTAATTTTTTTAAAATTTCATTATTTAAATTTATTTGATTAAATGAAATTATTGGTCTATAATTTAAATTTTGAGGATCTTCTATTGTTACTTCATTTGTAGATAAAAATTCATCTATTTTTGATTGTGATAAATTTGTCAATTCTGATGATTGAATATAATTTGAATTTGTTGAAGTATTATTGGAGTTAGTTGATTCTTCTTTTTCTTCTACTTCATTCACTTCTTCTTCTTCTTTTGGTTCTACTTTTGATGATTTATCTTTCTTTTCTTTTTTCTCTTTCTTACTGCTTTTATCGTTCTTTTCTTTCTTCTCTTTCTTCTCTTTTTTCTTTTCTTGTTTCTCTAGTTTATCAGATGATTTATCTTTCTTATTTTCTAATTTAGCTTGTTTCTTAGCTTCTTTTTTAGCTAATTTTAATTTTTTTTTCTCTGATAATTCAGTATCATCTGTGGATTTTCTTTTCTTATCTGATGATCCCATCGTATGGTTAAGGTTTATATGGTGGTTAGGTAGTTGGAAAGGGTTTGTTGAAGCTATGAGATTTGAAGAATCGAAAATAATTATTTTTCAATATTTTGGAATTTGTGTTTTATCTCATCTTAACTATTTTATAATTACACAAAGGCAATGTTAGAGGGTAAGACATTTGAACATTCAGTTGACAAGTAGTTAGAGAAAAAGTAGACTACAATGACTAAGGAATGTCACTTTAATTCAGTTAACTACTTTGAGATAATATCTTACATTGTAGAAATCAAATGGAACTAAATACATGTTTAATTATTTAATAATCCACCAATAGTTAAAGCTTTCTTTTGATTATAATTACCATTCCCATTATTTTTAGCTAAAGAAGGTTTTAATTTTAGTAAATTATTCTCACTATCATCTTCTTCTTCTTCTTCCTTTTTATCTATTGAAGAATTTCTTAAATTTGAATTAAATGAATTTTCAACTTTATAACTTGAAGTAAAATCAATAGCCATTGGTTTTGGTTTTAAAACTCTCTTATTTAGTGGTGTACAATTTGTACAACATCCTGATCCTATTGCTTCTCCTTTTTCATTTGTTTTTATTGGTGGTAATGTATTTGGATCAATTGCAATATCAGGAATTTTAATTGATGGTGGTGTTTCTTGTCGTTGTTGGGGAATTTGATGAGTTAGTTGTTGTTGTTGTGATTGATTGAAAGATGTTCCAAAATTTATTGGAGGTGGTGGACCAGGCATAGGACCAGGACCATTCGGTAATCTTCCACTTCCATTATATCTAGGATATAAAGATGGAGGTATGATTGCAGAATGTTGAGAATGTTGTGGAAATTGTAAAGGAGGAGGTGTTGTAGAATTTTGGTTGGGATTATGATCGTTGGTTGTTCTGTGGAAAGGTAGTGAGTAAGGTAAGTTTCTATTATAATTTGTTGGTATTGGTAGATAATTTGAATTTGAAGATGTGATTGGTGGATATTGTTGTTGTGTAGGATATGGAGGTTGTGAAGTTAGTTGATTTAAAGATTGATTTGATTCATTCGTTTTTACTTTTGGTGATTTGGTTTCATCATTTGGTCTTGATCCATCTTTATTTTCATGATTTGATGATCCATTTCTTTTTCTTCTTTTTATAGTGGCTCTTTTCATTTTTATTGGTCTATGAGATCCATGTAATCTATAAAATAATCCACAAGCATTACATATGGTGTTTCCAGCATCATCTCTTCTCCATAAAGGTGTTATAGTGGTATCACAGTTAAAACATGCAATAGCTAATGAATTTTCATCTTCTTTTTTATTACTGTCTTGAATTGGTGAACTTCTTTTCAAATTATGATCTGATGACTGTTGTTGATTTTGTAAATATTGATTTGTTATTTCTGTTGCATAAATTTGATTTTCAGATTTTGGTGATTTCTCTAATGATTTTTTTGCTACTATTCTATTATTAAAAGCAGGACATCCTTTACAAGCTGCTGAACCTCCTGTTCCATTACATCTTCCATCTCCTTTACATGATCCTTCTTCAATTTTAGCAACTGTTATAGTATTTGGAGGTCGTTTTAAATTAACTGGACGATGAGTATTATTTGATCTTAAATATAATCCACAAGCATTACATATTAAAGTTCCATCAGGGGCTCTTCTCCATAATGGAGTTTTAGTAGTTCCACAATTTGAACATTGTTGACCATCATCAACACTTATAGTATGAATTTTAGGAGCTATTATTGATGAGTTGGTGGTGTTTGAACCTTCTGGTTCACTTTCCATTGTTGGAGTTAAAGGTTTTGGTGATAGACCCGTTTGTATTCGATTATTATTTAGTATATTATTCATTGACATTATTGATTGTGAGTTTATATCATATATGTTTGCAAAACATGAATTATGTATTGAGTTTCTTTTAAAATAAGTAAAGTAATATTGGATTAGTAATTATGAAATAGTTTAACACCGATTTGAGCGTGGATGTGATTGCTGAAATGATATGTAGTTATTGTAGGGTAGTTCTAGGTTGTTGAATTAGTTGTAGATTGAAAAGAAGCTTTGAATGATTGAAAATATAGCTATCTCAGGTGAAATGTGGTTGTAAGTGAAATGGCAAAATCTCCGACTTTATGTAAGTTGTATTTCAAAATCTCAAGTAATTTGAAGTAAGTAATAAATATAGTAATAATAGTATTTGTAAATCTAAATTTCCTTGCCTAAATATAATGATGATCTCTAGTTGTATAAATAATTTAATTATATATAAATTGAAAAAAAAGAAAAGGAAAATATTTTGATGATTAACGTGTGTTATAAATTTCATAAAATGTGTATCAAATAATATTTAACTTCAAAATAAATTTTAGATCGTTAAAAAAATAACACAATAAAAAGTTTTAAGATATTCTAAAAATTTAAAATTTAGGCTAATTAAGTTAGATAATTAGAATAAAAAGAATAAATTGTAAGAATTGTAAGAAATGGTTAGTAGAGTTATCTGTCAAATCATAATCGTGGTTCAATTGTGTTTTTGAAAAATAAAAAGATCTTCATAAATTATATTGTAATAATAATTCTAAAACAATCATTAACACATCATACAACTAATAGAATTTTGAAAAATAAAACACAATAATACTACTTCAATTCATCTAATCGGATTTTTCGTCTAAGTTAAAAGTTTATTACAATCAAAGTATATTGAATCTGATTCTATTCAATTCTTTTAACTTTATAATTACGTCCTCCTAAGTAAATCTAACATACTTTTATTTGAAGCCTCTTATACTTAGTTTTTTAATATTTAGAGCTTAAAGTTTTAATTCTTCCATATTAAGTTAGTAATACGAATAAATAAAATAAATTTTAGTTTTGTGTTAACTTGTCAGATATATATCAGATCAATCATTAGCCAATCAGAGCACAAGAATTAATAATATATATTTCAAACTAAGGAATTTAATGTCTTATTATAATTTTAAGATGAAAATGATGACATTAAAATATGACATATTAGGTCAATTATGTAGGTTCTATTATGTAAATTTCCAGTACATTTACAATACTAAATTGAAATTCTTCAAATTCTGATCCAAGTAATGAAGGCCACTGAATTCATCGAAGTATGTATCATAGGTTGAAGATTCAAACCCGTGAGACTATAAAAGCAAACTTGTTTTGAGTATGCTAGCATAGAATAATTCATTCATCAATTATACAAATGATAATTCATAATCAATTTTGTTGAAGCTGATCAACACCATCATTTGTTTATCAGCCTTTTTCTACTACAGTCATTTTTTTTCAACAGTCCATGATTAATAGTTATTTCACCTTGTTTACATAAACAAGAATTAATACCTTTTTGTTTCCAATTTGGTGTTTGAATATACAATATACTTACATTTACCAAAATTTTCAAAACATGGAATCAACATTAGTAAAAGAGAGAATGACATAAAAGACATAACACGTACGTCATGATTGATAGTACAAGTTATAACCCATAAGTCAAAATTGGTAATACAATTTTTCATATTCATTATTTGCTTAATTTGAGGTTTATTATAATTATGTTATCCATGAACTATATTCTTTGAGACAATAAGGGCTTATTACACCAAGTGATCATATCAGTAATGATCATATCAGTAACAATGGGTTACAGAGTAACTTGATGTACTTAGCGCTTGTTTTTTCACGGAGTAAAGAGCGTGGATAGCATGATATATAGAATACCTACAAGGGAGTTGAACTATCATAATAAATCAAATGTAGGAAATTCGAGAAAATCTTGAGTGAAATGGAGCTTAGTGGTCTAACTTGGTTTAGAAAGTTCAAATCTACACACGAGAATTTAAAGTTCATAAATTTGGTTGATGGAAGTTTATTTAAAAACCAAAATATGGGCATAAAAAATAATTATTACTGCCCCTTGGAGTTAAGTTAAACGGGATGATATAACTATTGATCATGTAGTGGACACCAAATTTATGTGACGGATTAATCTTACATTCAGCTTAAAAAAATTTTATAATGAATGTAAACCACTTGCAAGGATGAACTATTATCTTCAGCAACAGCAGATGATGAACAATTTCATCATCTGTAATTGCTGAAGAATTTTACTATGTTGGATGTAATAACAGTAATATGATAATTGATATACTCGAAATGTGTGGATGCACAACCATTGGGAAAAAAATTTTAATGCACAAACAGAATTCGTGAATGAACTCAGCTCTTCAAATGTACGGTAATTTTAGTCATGACAGCAGTATTGGCGACCTTGAAAGATTAGACTTATACAATTAATATGGTACCTCAAGTATCTGCATATGTAATATGTCACTCAGTAAGTTTGCGATTTTTAAAAATCAGAAAAAAAACACGCGCTTTTTTTGTAATCTAAGTACAATAATACACAAAGTTATTTATTATATAACCCCTTAATAATTATAATAAAGGGTGTAAGTAGTGATTTGAGGATTAAGGAATGGATTAGGATCTCGTTTTTTCTTTTTTCAAGACAAGTTCTCAAGTTTGACTCTACTGAAATACTTTTGATACAGCTTTAGTACAGTAATGAAATGTGAGTGTGTATTTCTCTATATACTTTGTATAGTTAATAATAGAATATTAATTAGAGAGTAGAATAAATCTTATTTAAGACGCGAATTTATTGTTTATTATTTTTTATTCTATTATAGTAAAATATAAACAAAGGGAATTATTATTATACGTATAACAATACATATCATTATTTCTATTATTATCATCATATCAATCATTTTTCAAGATCTTTAACACCATCAGCATCACAATCACCACCATCATCATCAAGTTCAATACATTTTTGCAAAACTATTTGAAGAATAGTACTCTAATTAATAACACCTATTCAATTCATTCGATACACATATTATTTAACCCCACTTGAAAATATAATTTGAAATTTCCAACAAAATTCACATTCGTTGAGTAAAAACTAATCTTCTGCAATCAACTTATAACTTAATCATTACTCGAATCATATTCCTCAAATATGAAAAACCCCCGATCGATTAAAAAGGGTGGTAATAAAAGTGTTGAATCAAATTTACAAAATGAAGAGAAAACTCCTAATAAGCAACCAACTAATAATTATAATCAAATCAAACATCAACCAACTTTGATACCTCAAAACCATTCTCAACAACAACCTTATTTAAATCAATTGGATTATTTTACAAATAATCATTTTTCAACGTCATTTAATAGTTTAATATTAGATGATAATAATCCAGATTTAAATTCAATTCCTAGAAAAACAATAAATAAATCACCTCCGTTTAATGTAAAACATGATTATACAAATGATGGGATTGATACTTGTTTAGATGATGAAGAAGAGGAGGAAGAAGAAGAAGAAGAAGAGCATTTAAATGAAACTGATATGGATGATGAAATTGATAATTTTAGTGAAGATAATAATAATGAAGTTGAAAATTATCAAATTATAAATAAAATTGATTATACGCCGAGAATTGTCAGATCAGAGGGAGATAAGAGTGTTCAACATCATCTAAAACGACCATCATTAGATTATGAAACATCAAATTCAACTATAAAACTTAATAATTCACAAAATTCAATTAAAAGATCACTGAAATTCATTAATTTATCAATTGATTCTAGTTTGAAAACATTAGATGGTAAACAAGATGAAATTAATTTAAATCAAATCGAAAGTAAAATTATTGATAATTCATCACCAATTAATAGAAATCTACCGTCATTAGTTCATAATAATCAATTTAAACGACCTCATAAACTAGTTAGTCAATCACCTTCACCTTCACCTTCATCAAATAAAATACGACCTTTATCATCACCAAATCATCAATCAAATTTATATTCTCCATCAAAATTAAATAATAAAAATTTTCAAACTTTAAGAAATTCAAATACAACTTCACCAATACGAAATTCTGAAATTGATACTACTTTATTTAAATCTCATGTATTTGGGCAAGCTAACAAATTAAGAAAAACTTATAAATCTTTAAATCATACACCTCAATCTGTACAAAAAACTGTGATTCATAATGATTATTGTGATGTTGATAGTCCTTCTAAAAATCGAAAACTGCTGTCAAATTCAACTAGTTCATCTATTTTAATGTTTCATAATGATGCACTTTTCAATGATGGTAATGAAAAAGCTAGTTCCAATGTATCAATTCCAACTACTAATCCTACTACTTCATATTCAACAACTTTTGATGATAAAGAAAATAAAGCATCATATCAATTTGTAAAACCTTTACAAGCAGCATTCAATTCCAATGGTCTAATGAAAAAGAATTGTGCATTGATTAAAAATACAGAAAGAAAACTACCACCAGAAACTCCAATGAAAAGAAACCCATTGATGATTTTAAACACAAATCGACCACCAAATCATTATTATGAAGAAAATCCAGCAGCATTGTCAAGCCACCATATTGATCATCAATTCACTCAGAATTACATAAATGATCATGATACATCAATTGAATGTGGTAGAAATAATGCAACCATAATATATGATACCACAAATTCAAGTACATTACAAAATAATAGTTATTTCAAAATTATGCCATCACTGAATGAAAAAATAGATCCTACAATTCATCATCAAGATTTAGATATAATTTTTAATTCAGATTTTGAAATAGATGAAGAAGGAGGATTGATACCTGAAACTCCAACAAAACAACCTCAAGATCAACATCCAACTCCAAAATCTGTTAAATTAGAGAAACCAAATGTAAAATTAAATTTATTTCAACTTAATAAACTTAAAAAATTAAATGAAGGTCAACCATCTACACCAATTAATCATGTATTCAATTTAAAAGATGAATTTAATAATATAGATCAAATAGGAGATTTACAAACTTTAGATGAAAATGATTCTTTACATTTTCAAAATGATAATCATCAACAAACTTACCTTACCAAAATTGATGAACATTTAATTAATAAATTTGGTATGAAAAATTTAAAATATATTGGACAAGGAGAATTTAGTATTGCATTTGAATGTGTATTTAATGAAGAAAAATTTGCAATCAAGAGAACAAAGAAACCAATAATTGGAAAAATTGATAAAAAAACAATATTAAGAGAAATTGATGCCCTTAGAACTTTAACATCAATAAAAGAAAATGAAAATGAAAATTTACAAGAAGAAGAAGATGGTAAAGAAAATTTAGTATATTTTATAGAAGCATGGGATTTTAATAATTATTATTATATAATGACAGAATATTGTGAAAGTGGAACATTATTTGAATTTTTAGAAGAAAATAAAAATTATAAAATTGATGAATTTAGAATTTGGAAAATTTTAATTGATATTTTAAATGGTTTAAAATTCATTCATTCTCAAAAATATATTCATTTAGATTTAAAACCTCAAAATATTTTTATTACATTTGAAGGTAATTTAAAAATTGGAGATTTTGGTTTAGCAACAAAATTACCAATCCTTGAAAAAGATTTTGATTTAGAAGGTGATAGAAATTATATTGCTCCCGAATTAATTGATGATAAAATTTATACTCCATTTGCTGACATTTTTAGTTTAGGTTTAATAATATTAGAAATTGCTGCAAATGTTATATTACCAGATAATGGTACACCATGGAAAAAATTAAGAAGTGGAGATTTAAGTGATGCAGGACAATTATCAAGTGATAATATTTCAATGTTTTTACAACATAAACCTGAAACTTCAAGCTCTTCAAATACAAATTTTAGTTCTTCAATTACTTCAAATCATTCAATAAATTTAAATTTAATAAATCCAATACAAAATAAATTGAATAATGGAAATAATGATGAAATTGGTAATAAAATTCCAATAAAATTGGAAAATAATCAGACAAGTGTTATAGATCAGCAAGATCTTATACCAAATTGGGCTCCTACTTTTTTAGTAAATGGAGATTTAAAAGTATTAGATAGATTAGTAAATAAGATGTTAAAACCAAATCCATTTGATAGACCATCAGCAAAATCTATTTTGGAACTGAATGAATGTATTGAAATTGAAAATAGAAAAAAATGTGGTGCTACTATTTTTGAAGGAGAATTTGGAAGTTCACCTGATGAATGAATGAATGTAACTAGTAATTAGTTAATGATTTACGATGTATGATTATAAGTATAGAGAGAAATATTAAATAGAAATATAATTATGTGGTTTTTTCATTTTTAATAGAGGTAATACTTCTTGATTGAATTCTTAAATATTATTATGCATTAACTCTATATCTACTCTTTAAATAAAGCATCATTAGATAAAGGATCATGTTTTAATACTTGATTTCTCTTTTTAATTTTTCTTTCTAATGCAGCTTCAGCTCTTGATTTTGCTTGATTAGCAGATTTTTGTTTTAATTGAGCTCTTATAAAATTTGGTGAAACATATTCTTTATTTTCATAAATTTTAGGACCACCAAATGAACCTTCTAATATTGTAATTAAAGTTAAAACTAATCTTGGACCAATTTCAACTAAATTTAAATTATCTTCTATATTTATATTGTCGTTGTCGTCTTCATTTTCTTTAGTTTCTAAAGTTTCATTAATTTGATAATTTCTAATCCATATTTTCCCATCAACTATACTAAAAGTCATAACATGATCAATAAAAGGTTTTGATTTTCTTGAATTTGGTGGTACACCAAAACTTTGTAAAAAAATTTCTTTTAATAATTTAAAATGATCATTTGAATCAAATGATTTATCAAAACTTAATATAGGTCTTGAACCTTTTAAACAATTTCCAATAAAATTTAATTCATCTAATGTATGTAAATTTTGTATATGAAATTTTAAAGTTGGACCATTAGGAGGTTTTGAAATCCATAAATATAAATCTTGATGTTTTCTACATTCAAAATAAAAAATATTATTACAATTATATAATTCAGAAACTTCATTTAATTGATATAAATTTTTTTTTGTATCAAATTTTGGTTCTTTTCTTGAATGTGGTAATAATTGTAATAAATCATTTATTAAATGACGATGTCTATAAGTTATTCCTCTTGATGATATTACTAATAATCTTTGTTTGTTTATATGTTTGGTTTTATCCAGTTGATCTTTCGTAGATTTTGATTGTAATGCTTTATAAATGGCAGACATTGTGGTGTTATATTGTGATATAGTTTGGTGATTACATTGATAAACATGGATATTTTTTGTAAAAGTAACGATGAGTAGAAGTAAAAAATGTTACACAAAAATGGGAAGTATGTTTCAAGCTTATATGAGAGAGTTGAACAACAAGAATAGTGACCAAGTCGAATTATCTGAACATCGAACTCAGACCGAATAAAGGTTAAAAATACTTGAGAGCTAGAAATGTCCTTGTTAAACGTTCGAGATTTGTTTGAGATTAATTTGCCACAAAGGAACACCCAAGATGAGAAACTGTGGTAATGAAGATTCACTCAATTCCAATTCGAAATCATTTTACTTTTATTCTTTTATCTATTAATAATCAAAATGACAATAAAACGTTGTTGATGTATAAATTCAAGAATCCAAATGTTCATTCTAAATTAAAATCTCCAAATGAAAGTCAATTCTTTTCAAAATAAAATTACACTTAACTCATCCATGTGTCCTTCCTTAATGCTTTTCTTCAGTTTTATCATGTTTAGCTAACCATTCCTTAACAAATTTTTCTTCTTCTGGTGATGAAGCTTTAATTGGTGGATGTGCAGGTTTAGTAGCGAAAGGATTTGGTACAACTAATAAAGCAACCAAACTTAATGTAGCAATAGCTAATTGATGTGATGGCACTTGTCTTCCAAAGATTGTATAAGCTGCACCCATTTTTTACTTTAGTCTGTTTGTTTTTATCTCTAGTTTATTAAAGACCGATTGATATTTGGCTTGTTGATTAGCTCTGTAAATTTTTCAAAACATTTTTTTTTTTCGATCAATAGAATTATCGTATCGGCTCCAAATTTTGAAACACTCACGAGAAAATCATATAACTAACCATTTGTAAAGCAAATGCTGTGTTAAATAGGATATTCTGTGTCGAGCTCGTGTATTTATCCATGGTCTCATGCAGTTGAAGGTGTGTTATATCGGCAACTGGTCTATAAGAATATTTAATCATAGTGATAATACTATTGGTTAATAGAAAATTAATTTAGTGTCGTGTTTTTTATGAAAGTTTTGACAAGCTTCAAGTTCTAGTAATTCTCTTACATATTTTGTTATGATAAATTATAAAATTTGGCTGCAAAATTATTAAAAAAATTCAAATCTAATAGAGTTGGATTTACAATTTTTTTACAATTGATGGCGGAACTTCATTTACAAACATTACACATCTGATTCAATGAATGCTTCCTTAAATTTAAATGCTTCAAAGCTTGATTTACAAACATTGGAAGAATTACGAGATCCAAATTTGATAAGTCGGTATCCTCCTTTATTTCAAAGAAAACAAACACTTTTGGAAATTCCAAATGGAGATAATTTGTTGAAACGTTATAATAACAGTGATTCTAGTAAATCAACAAAACGATCATCAAAATTAGAAGATGTTAAAACTCGACAGTTTCCCTCATTGACACCATCTTCATCATCTATAAATTCAATTGATCAAAAAAAACCACGACGTGGCTTTACTTCCATTTTGAAAACATTTTCGAAAGATAATAAAAAGAAAGAGAAACAAGAAGCATTGAAAAAAATAATAAGTAAACCCATTCCTCAATCTCAGCATGGTGTTCAGAAAATTAAAGAGCAATCACAAATGACAGAATCAATATATACACATTCAATGTTTCCTTCGAAAACGAAAAGGTCTTTCAAAATAAAAGAAGATTCAAATCCTGCTTTTTCAGAAGATTATACACCAAGGTCTGGTTCGAAAAATAAAAAAGTTGTAACTAATTTTGGTATGAATTTTCCAGTTTCACCAACGGATTTATCTGCTATGAACAATATTGTAATACCTCCAGTGGGTAGTAGTCAAAACATTAGTAACCCAGAACATTATTCAAGTGCTATAGTTCATCCAAATATGACAACTCACTATAATACAATGAATAATATCAACAGTAGAAACAATATTACATTCGCAAGATACGACATGATGAACTTGGATAATAATGCA
Organism: Lodderomyces pseudojiufengensis; assembly: GCF_024610245.1. Lineage (NCBI taxonomy): Eukaryota > Fungi > Ascomycota > Pichiomycetes > Serinales > Debaryomycetaceae > Lodderomyces > Lodderomyces pseudojiufengensis. The sequence goes on from NW_026261533.1 coordinate 90,861, forward strand.
GCGTTTTCACCTATTGATATTGAAGAATCGGCATATTTATCAGCTCAAATCAATCCATCTGAACAACAAAGCGTTTTGAATTTACCAACTTCAATTTTTATGACAACATCAAGTGATTCTGAAGACAGTTATTATTCAATGGTTGAAGTAGAAAGAAATGACCCCAGTAATAAATATAATCAAATTCAACGTCAAGATTGTCAAAAACCGATTAGAAACCACTCGCGTCGTTCTCATGTGAGATCACCAGCTTACAGATTTTCAAAAAGATCATCTATGAGACAAAATCACAAATCAAGTACTATTCATGAAGGTTTTTCCGGAGAAAGAAGGTGTTGAAATAAGTAGAATTAAATCGTTAGTAATACAATAATCGTGGTACAAGGATAAATAATTTGTGCTACATACGTCTATTTGGTAGCCCATATTATTCTCTAGATTTTAGTAGTCACAAAAGGCAAATTATAATTTCTGATGAGGATGCTTTAAAACCTATTTGAACTTTGGTCTAATATATATACAAACATCACAGTTAAAACATAAATGACAGTAGCAAGCAATAGAAAAAGGCTTTCTACAGGTCTTAGTGTCACTTCAAAAGTTTTTGTGAGATCAAGAAATGGAGGAGCAATGAAAATAGTTCGAGAACACTATTTAAGAAATGATATACCTTGTTATTCATTAGCATGTACTAAATGTCAGAACATAATAAAGCCAGATGCAAATGGTCAACTACCTAAATTTATACTATCGTCGAACCCATCAAAGACAAACAACGGAAAACCTCACTACATAGTGTTAGACACCAATATTGTTTTGCATGCAATAGATTTATTGGAAAATACCCAATGCTTTTACGATGTCATAGTCCCACAAACAGTATTAGAAGAAGTTAAAAATAGATCATTTCCCATATATCAGAGGCTAAGAAACCTTGTTAAATCCGAAGATAAAAGATTTGTTGTTTTCCATAATGAGTATAATGAAAGTACATATATTACAAGAAATAAGAATGAAACTATAAATGATAGAAATGATAGAGCAATAAGAAAAGTGGTGTCATGGTATCAAAAACATTTACCAAACATTGATATAATATATGTGTGTAATGATGCAGACAACAGAAAGAAAGCTAAAATTGAGGGTTTGAATGCCAAATCTTTGAAAGAATATATTGACTTATTACCAAATGGAGACGATTTAATAGATTTGATTCCTAGTGAATTTGACAGAAGTCAATTTGACAGTGATAAAGGATATGACGAAACCTCATTTCCTGAGTATTACTCAAATGCTAGGATCATGGCTGGTATTAGGAATGGTACACTATATCAAGGAGTATTAAATATATCTCCATACAACTATTTACAAGGAGAAGTTAATGTTGGAGCATTTAAAAAACCTTTACTCATCCAAGGTTCAAAAAACTTAAATAGAGCCTTTAATTCAGACTCCGTTATTGTTGAATTATTACCAAAAGATAAATGGAAAGAACCATCTACTACAATCATAGACGAGACGGCGATTGGAGCAAATGATAATGCAGATGATGGGGATGAAATTGATGGAGATGTGGCGACTACAGGTGTAATATCGGATAAAGAACGTTTGTTGTTGGCACAAGAAGCTTTAAAAGTCACAAAAGGTAGTTCAGAAGAAAAACGACTTCAACCTACTGCTAAAGTTGTTGGGATCATGAGAAGGTCTTGGAGATATTACGTTGGTCAAATTGCACCTTCTTCAGTTAGTCTTGACGATACTGGTAATTCTGCTAAGAATTGTTTTGTGATATTAATGGACAAGACCTTACCTAAAATTAGAATAAGAACCAGAAAAGCAAAAGAATATTTAGGTCAAAGAATTGTTATTGTAGTAGATAATTGGCCAAGTGATTCTAAATATCCAAATGGTCACTTTGTGAGAGCTTTAGGTGAAGCTGAAAGTGCTGAAGCTGAAACAGAAGCATTACTTTTAGAGCATGATGTTGAATATAGACCATTTTCAAAAAACGTTTTGGATTGTTTACCAAAAGAAGGTGATAATTGGGTCGTACCAGATATTGAAAACACTGATGATCCTTTATTGAAAAAAAGAGTTGATCTTAGAGATAAATTAGTTTGTTCAATCGATCCCCCAAATTGTGTTGATATTGATGACGCTTTACATGCACAAAAATTACCAAATGGAAACTATGAAGTTGGAGTTCACATAGCTGATGTTACCAATTTCGTGAAAGCTGGTACTGCGTTAGACCAAGAGGGTGCTGCAAGAGGTACATCGGTTTATCTAGTTGATAAAAGAATTGATATGTTGCCAATGCTTTTGGGTACCAATCTTTGTTCATTAAAGCCATTTGTTGATAGATTTGCATTTAGTGTCATCTGGGAAGTGGATCAAGATGCAAATATTGTTAACGTTAAATTCATGAAATCAATCATAAAATCAAGACAAGCTTTTTCATATGAACAAGCACAATTAAGAATAGATGATCCAAACCAACAAGATGAATTAACCAATTCCATGCGGATACTATTACAATTATCAAAGAAATTAAAGCAGAAAAGATTGGATGCCGGTGCATTAAATTTGGCTTCGCCCGAAGTTAAAGTTCATATGGATAGTGAAACATCAGATCCACAAGAAGTAGAAATTAAAAAATTACTAGAAACAAACTCATTGGTTGAAGAATTTATGTTGTTTGCAAACATCTCAGTTGCTAGAAAAATATATGATGCTTACCCTCAAACTGCAATGTTAAGAAGACATGCTGCTCCGCCTGCAACTAATTTTGAAGTTTTGAATGACATGTTGAATGTCAGAAAGAATGGATTGTCAATATCATTAGAGTCATCAAAAGCGTTGGCCGATTCATTGGACAGATGTGTCGATCCGAATGACCCATATTTTAATACACTTGTTAGAATCATGTCAACTAGATGTATGATGGCAGCTGAATATTTCCCATCAGGTTCTTATGGGTATCCTGAGTTTAAACATTATGGTTTAGCTGTCGATATTTATACACATTTTACTTCACCGATTAGAAGATATTGTGATATTGTGGCTCATAGACAATTGGCAGGTGCCATTGGATATGAAAATTTAGATTTAAGTCATAGAGATAAAAATAAGATGGAAATGATAGTCAAAAATATAAATAAACGTCATAGAAATGCACAATTTGCAGGAAGATCCAGTATTGAGTATTACGTTGGTCAAGTTATGAGAAATAATGAGTCAGAACATGAAGGATATGTTATCAAGAGTTTCAATAATGCGATAGTTGTATTAGTTCCAAAATTCGGTGTTGAAGGGTTGATTAAATTGGAGACTATGGGAGATGCAAATACGGCCAATTATAATGAAGATAAATATGAGTTGACTTTTGATGACTTCAATGGAAACAAAAGAACTGTGGGAGTTTTTGATAAGGTTAAAGTCGATGTTAAATCAGTTAAAGATGAAGTGAGTGGTAAAAGAAAAGTCCAATTATTATTGAAATAATCTTTCTATAATCATCATTCGCATGCATTATGTAATTACACATTATAAATTAAATATTACAGATAAACGTCATTCATCATTAAAATTCTCTTACTTTTTATTAGCATATTCAATAATTTGATCGATATTGATAATCTTTATGTTATGCGTTTTACTAAACTTGACACAATCATCTAGTCTCATCATTAAACCATCTTCATCCCTAACTAGTTCGCAAATGACGGCTGCAGGTTGTAAATCGTTTAACTCACACAACTGCACAGCTGCCTCTGTGTGTCCTCTTCTTTTATTCAATAATCCAGGTACAGCTCTCAATGGTAAAATGTGGCCAGGTCTTATAAAATCTTCAGGTTTCGATTTTGATGATGCTAATGATCTTGCTGTTAAAGCACGATCATGGGCTGATATTCCTGTTGTTGTCCCATCTGCAAAATCACATGTGACAGTATAAGCAGTTCCGTGTCTATCAGTTCGATCTTTTAACATTGGATATAACTCTAAATCATCTGCTCTTTTAGTTGATAAGGGCACGCAGACATAACCTGATGAATAACGTACTAAAAACTTCATTTTCTCTTGAGTTGTTAATTCTGCTGCTATTATTAAATCTCCTTCATTTTCTCGACTTTCATCATCCATCACTATCAAAAACTCTCCATTCTTAAATGCTTGTAAAGCCTCCTCTATTGGTGTGAAAATTTGACTCATGATTTTATGTTTCTATATGGAATTTGTTCTATCGACTTGGTTTTAACAAAATGAGAACAAATTAACAATCTGCAATGGGAAAGGAGGTTCGGAATACAAAATTAGCTTTGAAAGAAATAAAAATCAATCAAATCGGACTTTTAATTTTGAAATGATTTATCAACTCTTACTCGAATGATGTTCATGATGATGCATTATGTAATTATTTAAATTAATCACATTTTTTTAAATACGCGACATCTGGAGTAACTCGCTAATAACACATTTTCGGAATAATAAAAAGTCGTCTTCCGATATACCTCCTCTAACAATATGTCTCCTTTCTAATTACTTAGTAATTTGATTACTATATCAAAATGAACTTAGTCATTAGCATTAGCATTATCTGTCATACACATAGAATATTACACTTTCAGAGGATTTGGAATGTAATTTTACTCCTCTTGCTTTACTACTCAACCTTGTCTCATTTTTTTTCTTTCAATATTCATGATAAATCCAATACCATTAGGAAGGGTCCACTACAAAATCAAAATGCCTTCACTAGTTCTGTTAATGCACAATTCAAATTAGCTGTTTACTATCTAGCGGTGAGTGTCTGATGAACGAGTTTGTCATAAATCCGAGCACTGTAGAATCTCAACCTTGTAGAAACATTCCATAAGTTCAGACCTGAAAGAAATTTGATCGAATCCAACCCAAACGAGATATCTAGGTACGAGCTGCAAAAAATATCACCAAATTACAGCGTATGAGATGTCAAAAGAGACCCCTAAACACATAGGCTCTTTGAACAAGTCATTCTCCAAGAAATTCAATGATTCATCTGATGAAGAATTTAACTTTCATTTGATCCAATTTGGTGACAAACAAATATTAAACATATCTATAAATGGAATTCTAGATACAACTTTCAAATTGCCAATATCCACCAAAAGAACAATTGATTATGAGTCAATGATGGATTTGAACGAAGATGACGATGATCAAATAAATGAGAACAGATTTCTACCGGAGCCACAACTATTAATTGGTGATTATTCGAATATGAAGATTTCTATAATTGCAAGTCAAATTGGTAAAATTATATCATTGAACTACCCAAAAGAAACAATACTATCAATTGGGTCAAAATGGTTTGGAAAAGGTAATGAGGTTAATGATGATGATTTTGAGAAATTAAGTTTTATTATTGAAAACGTTAAAAAGTTGTTTTGAATTTTAGTATATCGGAATGCAAAATATGTTTATTATGTAATAAAGAATCTACAACGTATGTATAAGATAAGATGCTTAAGCTTGTTATTTCTTCTTCTGTCTTTCTTTGGCTTGCACTTTTCTTTCCTTTTGTCCATATACTAACTTATGTGGTTTCATGAATTTGTCAACGATATCGTCATCTACTTTGCCTCTTCTTTCTTGGTACGCAGCTACAAATTCTTGCAAGACCTCGATACATTCCTTTTTCATTTCACCTGATAAGATTTCTCCCTTTTTATAACCGTCAGCTAATTTTTCTAGTTTTTCGTCGTCATAACTGAAAAATGATAAATATTGATAGGCAACATCTAAATCAGGGTTACCTCCATATTTTCTATGATCTTCAGCTAAAGCTTGACCACCAGAAAATGCATATTTATTGATTTTTTTCTGTATTTGTTTTGGAGTATCTCCCATAAAGATTGATGTTGTTGTGTCAGAAGCAGACATTTTGGTTGTTGCACCTTGTAAAGCTGGGAAAAATTTGGCATGAATTAAAGCTGGTTTTGAAAATTTTAATTTATCTGCAACATCTCTACAAACTCTGAAATATGGATCTTGATCAATAGCACATGGTATAAGACATGGAGTTTTTGGTGGTAAGTTTAATACATCGGGGAAAGAAGAAGGAAAGGCAGTAGCTATTTGTATACTTGCGAAATGAATTTTTCCAATACAGTCAGAATCGTTGAATCCAAATACGGCTTTGGCTGTTGAAGTTGTGATTTGTCTGGATGTTCTTACCACATTCTCGTAAAATGCTCCTCCCATATATTGCAAATCTGAGAAAATGAAGGTGTTTTCGGGATTAAACCCAACTGCTACAATATCTTTGGCATTTTCAGTTGCGAATTTCTTAACATCATCTATTGTTAGTTTTGGTTTAAATAAAAATTTCTCATCGTCAGTTAATTCAATGACCAAAGGAACATCGAACACTTCTTGTAGCCATTTCGTGAATATAAATGGTACCATATGTCCTAAATGCATTGAATCGGATGATGGTCCTCTACCGGTATATAAAAAAAATGGTTCACCATGTTCGTATAAATCTAATATTTTATGCAAATCTCTTTCTGAAAAAAAAACTCCTCTTTTCAAAAATGGGTGTGGTTCATGACCTGTAACTTGTTTGAATTTCTCCAAAGTTTCTTGTGTTATTCCCTTCGTTCCAAATTGATTTATCAATTTATCATAATCTATACCCTGAGATTTTCCATCCACAACTGCACCTTCAACTTCCCATGGAGTAATTTTCTGTTCTGATGAACCTTCTTGGACATTTAAGTCTGCAACTTTCTCCTCAACCGATGTCATTGAGTGATTAATGTTTACTTTGGAAAAGTGTATTATCTTTTGACTTGGTTGTAAGACATTAAATTATTTTCAATTTAGTCACATCTACATAATTATGCGCTACCAGTGTGAAGTTTCACTTTTCAAATATTATGGTGAAATCGTCTCAACTGTCTAATTACTTTAAAAACGTTCAAATACTCGAAGTGCAAAGAGAAATTAGCGAGTTCAAAGTTTAAATTACTATGCAAATCCAAGTTCCTCGTAAGCTCACAGTATGAATCAAAAATATTATTAAAAACCCATTAAATTGAACATTTATTACTATACAAATAATGCATTCTCTCATCAAAAAAAATCATCCCCTAATTATTTAACGTGATATATGATTTTAAAAATGTAATTTTTGGAAAAACCATTTGTTTTCACCAGCTTGATGTTTTTCTTCAAAAGCCTTTTTGACAACTTTTTTAGCTTCTTCTCTTTGTGATGGTTCTTCTAATGCTTCAGTAGATACAGCTGATTTGAATGATTCGACATCTAATGAATATCTTGTTGGCATTAAATGGTTGTAGTTTACTAATTTGACAAATGGTTTAACTTTAGTTCTTTTGGCAGTTTTTTTGGCATCCATCTTTTTAGTGACTTTTAATGGGGCTCTTTCAATACCTGCAACAATGGCATGTGGGAAAGGATGTGATTTGGTACCTTCATCATGTGGTTTTACAATGACTACTTTTTTACCTGCATAACGTCCACGGACAACAATAGCTATAAATTGAGTTAGTATATAGACTTGATAGAATTCAGCTAGACGAAGACAAAACCTGGATTTCCAACTCTATGACGAGGATTCTTCAACAATATTTGTGGTATGTGCTCAACGAAATTGCGAGTATATTTTCATGAAATTAAATGTAGGTCGATCATCGGCAGTTATTGATACTTCTTGATGGGATGTCATTCAATTACAAACGGTGAGATCTTTACGATAATATTTATATTAAATCATGATGGTATGAAAGGTTTTTAATGTGATGGACTTGGAATTAAACTCGTAACTCATCTTGAAACATTACTCGATCAAATTACTTCCTTTAATACTATTCTCTTCATTTATGATATCCTAGATTGTATATCTCCTTCTTGTCTATTCTATTAAAGTTGTTAAACATACCAACTTTACCTGATTTAATGAATTTAGCCATATTTGAATTGTGTATGTGATGATATATGTATATATGACCTTCTCCTTCTTTTTTTGTCTCTATACTTGAAATTTTTTTTGATAGCTTTGGTACGTCTAAGTTTGGGTGAAGTTTTGTGCAACAAATTTTTGTACTGAAAATTTAAGATTAGGTTTATAACCCTAATAATGCTTCTCTTAATTCTTTGCTTTTATAATGAAGGTAGAGAAGCACCTCATTTTTACCAGCAAATTATCACCAGTATATCATTATTAAAGGTGTTCCAGCGTTTATGTTCATTAATGTACTTGTTCAATAAAAATTTGGAGAATAAATATATTAATCTTTTACTTTTTAAGTTACACTATTATTCTGTCAACTAGAAGGAAATAGTTATTCCCTTCTCAGTTGACAGTATAAATTGAGTTTGCAAAGAGTTTAAGATAGACTTCAAATTAAATTGTATCAACATAAACTACAACATTTCAATTTCGTATAAAACGACTGTACATTAATTTTTTTATTTTCTACTACTCCTTGCTAATAATTTAGAATTCATACTTGTCACAAGAGGTGAACTTGGATTACTTTGATTAGGTGATTGTGATGAATGATAATGATATCCATTGGTATTTGTATTAATGGCAGGTGGATATACTTTTGAATTTTGATGATCGATTTTAGAACCGTCTTCTTTTGTAAAACTTGACCTTCTATTTGATGATACTGGGTTATGTGCATTTTGAGATACTGCTAATTTAGCTGCATGTAAAAATCCAGTTTCTGATGAGCCCATGGGAAGTCCAGTATGAACATTTAATTCATTTGGTGGACTTACTGGTGGTGGTTTTCTTTTTGGTGTTGTTCTTTGTATTCGTGATTTTAACATGCTTGATGGTTTTGAACTCTGACGAGTAGGTTCTTTAGGTGAAGATTGAGATATGTTGTTGTTTGTTGGAGATTTAGATTTTGTCGGTTTTAATATAACAGGTGGTGTGAAAAATGATGGTGAATCCATTAATTTTGGCGATTCCTTTTGAGATTTTCTAGAAGTTGCACTTGTAGGTTTAGGAGCAACAATTGCTGATGATTCTACTGGTGAATTTGCTGATGATGAAGATGATGATGATGCTGGTACTGGTTTCAGTTGAGGTGCACGTTGATCTCCTGGAAGCTTTTCTCTTTCGATTTCATTAGTTTTGCTCTTAGCTAAAGCCTCTGTCCATTGATTAACTTCATATTTTTCAACTTCGAACACATATGACAGATCAATTGATGTGATAACAAATACACCTACTGATGGTAATAACTTTGAAAATTTAGTTTGTGGAGTAACTAATTCCTGAAACCTTATAAATGGATATTTTAATTGCACTTCTAAAATCAATTTATAAGGAGATTCTAAATCTTTTCTTGCAAATACTAAAGCTCTACCATGAGTAGTTACAACCATAGTACAAGTTTGAGACTTATCAAGTGTAAATGGATTTGTAATTTCTTCAAGACAATCTTTTTTATCTGATTGACTAAGTCCTAATTTTCTAAAAATTGAATGTTTCTTGATCAAATTCGAACCAGTTGATGGTGTTCGTTCAATTTCAACACTCTTTTTACTTTCTTTCCTCTTTTGCAACTTTTTCAAATATTTGACTTCTTGAGGTTCAGTTATTGCTACGTTTTCATCAACAAAATCAGAATTGACTTCTGGAACTCCATTGACCATTTGTGAAAGTAAGCTAGTGTTTGATCTACTTCTTTGAGTTTTACCTGCTACTAAAGGTGAAGCATGCAATAATCCCTTATGTTTCCGTTCGAAAGAATCAGTACTCTCTTTGTGAACAATAACTGGACCAACCCTTATTACCCTTTCATCTTGATGCTCAAGAAATGAACCCCATGCAGCCTCCAACGTGCTTAATGGTGTTACCTCCATAACATCAGGTTTAGTTTTCACAACTGGCTTAGGCTTCTCTCTAGCTGATGTAGTACGTGAATATGATTGAACCGATGGTCTAGTAGTTATTTGAGGACGTAAAATATTGGTTCCAGGAATATAATCTGGTTGAGATCCTTTCGAACTTCTTCTACTATCATAAGAATTCAGTTTTGAAGCTGAGTTTGATAGATCCTCAGAGGATCCTCCAGTTTCTGAACTTGAAGATTTGATTAAAACTGCTGCAGCTGCATCAGCTGCGCTAACTTTTTCAGCTCCATTCGATGAAATTCCATTTGTAACTCTAGTTTTGGTTCTTATATCTTTATTCGTTTGTGTTGGAGTTGGAGGAGCAGATCTGACTTCATTAGTTGATGGGTTTTTAGTCTTCTTTTTCGAAATTATATTTGTTGGTGGATGTTTTATAACATTAGGAACTTTCATCATTGATTTAGCATTCATCTTATACGGACCTATTTCTGGTGGAGATTTCATCCAAAGCAGGTCAAAATCATCAAATTTAATAGGTTTGAAAAAATAATGATCTTGAATTTCAGGAATTGTTGCTCTTTTTGAAGGTTGTAAAACTAAGATTCTTTTTATCAAATCACGAACTATATTTGGAAATCCTGCACTGAATGCATATTGTAATTTTGTAATCTTTTGAAATGTTAAATATTCGTTAGTTGCTTTAAAAGGTGGTTTACCTGCAATCATTTGATATATAATACAACCAAAAGCCCAAATGTCACCTGGTTTCCCACAATATTTACTTTCCAATAATTCTGGTGAAACATATTCTGCCGTACCAACAAATGATTTAGCTCTAACGTCAACTGGATAATCTTCACTTTCATCATCCTTTTTTTCTAGTAATCTTGCAGTACCGAAATCAGTAATTTGAATCCTCATTTTATCATCCAACAATATATTTTCTGGTTTAATATCTCTATGAATAACTCCATTATCATGCATATATTTGATTGCATCCAAAATTTGTGCTCCAAAATACCTTGTGCAATCTTCATTTAATGTATTATATTTCTTGATTAGTGTTAAAAGTTCTCCATTAGCTGCATAATCCAATACAAAATATAGCGAATCTTTATCTTGAAAAGTAAAATATAATGATATCACCCCCATTCTATTACTTAATCTATTTAATGCATGCTTTTCAATGTTTACATATTTAACTTTCTTCTCTTTGATGATATGTCTTTTATCTAGAACTTTCACAGCGTATTGTTTTGAAGTTATCTTATCAGTCGCTAGTATCACAGTTGAATATGACCCTTCACCTAATTCTTTACCAAATTTAAAATCATTCACACTCCTTCTAATCGTTGATATTTCTCCATCTGGTGTTTCCAATTTTTTTATCGCTGCTCCTTTATTTTGCCAATCTTGTACTTCTTCTTCATATTCTGCTGATTTTGGAATTCCATCATTTTCATCATTGATGATTTTCCCACTATTTTGATGTGATAGTTGTTTAAATTCATTATCTCCATTAGGGGTATCTAATAATACATTTAAAGAAGAATTCGTTATAGCTCTTGGATATCTTGGTCTAAAATCAAATGAGTTGATGGATAAAGGAGTACCTGGTGCGCTTTTAGCAATTGACTCTCCTATCTCGGATCCTTCTAATGATGATAGTCTTGATGATATATGTACTGATGGCAATGCTTGTGAGTTCTGTTGATGTGGTGATTTATATTTATATACATAAGTTTTCTGACCTTGATTATTTTGAGAATCAAGACTTTCAAAGCTATCATTATCTTTATTATTATTTGACGTGTATGTTTTATAAATACTATTTATATCATTTTCTAAATCTTGAAGGTGTACATTTCTTCTATCATCATATCCATGTAGTCCATTTTTATCTGATGACATGATAAAAACTTAATAAATGATGTTTACAATTTTTGTTATTGTTGCAAATCTCTAAATTTGCATTATAAGGTGAAAATATTTATAATTCTCCAGCAATTCGACTAGTAATTGTTGATGGAAAGTATTTTAAATAGATTATGGATGGAAGAGATTTGATATTTGACAGCTAGGTATTATTACGAGTAATATGATCGTAATGTGTTACCTGTCAAACTAATTTATGTCGTGAATTGTAAATGATAGTATTTTTATGAATTGAATAATATCAATTGAGATAGGTAGTTGACCAATTGAGTATGGTATAAGTAGTATTATATAGATATGATAAAATTATGAATTGAATAATTCAATATTTGTATGAATTGTTTCAAAAAGATTGGGTTAAGTTTTATAAACAATTTATATTTTTGTTTGCTATTATTATTTATTCAACATAAAATATTCCAATAATAGTAGTACAAGATTATTTTAAAATATGTAATAGATTATACAATTTGTACCGTCATATATCTTACAAATAAAACTCATTACCAGATTGTAATCGATTCAATATCCTTCCGTCGGCCATTGAAAGTACAATAATTTTGTAAGAGATATATCTAGATAATGGGTTAACTGATCATTTTTATCATAATAATAGTTATTAGAAAAAAAAATGTACAAACAGCGAACTAAAATTGGATCAATAAAAAGTATCATTCAACATAGTTGAAAATTCAACTATATTAAATCAATAATATAGTTTTACATGGCTTTTCCATTAGAGCAATCACAATTATTAAACCATTTAAGGACTTCTTATTCAATTTTAGGAGAAGATTCAGAATATTTCAAAAGAATATTAAATAATGATCCAATTAATTTAACTACAAATAATTATAGTAAAAGTAATAATAAGAATGTGATACTTCAAAATTCACCTCCAATTACTTTTGAACTATCACATCATATCAAAGATTCAATTCATGAACAATACAATACTCGACACCGTCATCATCATCGTCATAAAAAGTTGACAAACTCCCAAAACAATATTATTCCATCAAATGAAATCACCAATAAAAAGAGTAATACACATTTAAGGAAAAACAGTTCATCAAACACTAAACATACGGAATCACAAACTCCACACGAGATAAATGAAAATGACGATAAAGACAAAGATACAAAAGGTCATGTCAATGGATCATCAAAATCAACAACGAATTATTCGAGTATTTTCGAAAATAATTCAATCGCAAATTTCGATACTGCATCGATATCCAGTAATGATGTAAAACAAGAAACTGATCAATCATTAACATTGGAAACTGGTCCAAATAAAAAGAAAATGAATTTTGCAATTCGATATCCATTGGGAACTAAAACTCAAAACAAAGCAAAATCTAAAACGAAATCAAAAATACCAATTGTAAGACTTTTTCAATCAGGTAAAACGAACACAAGCTCCGATTCAGACATGAGCGATGAAGATGACTTAATAAATTCAAGGAAAAGGTTCAATGTTGATACAATTGAGGAGTCCAGAGAAGAAACCACTGATGAATATAGTACTGAAAACGATCCAAGTAATGATACTGACAATCATAATAATTCAAATGATGGAATAAGTATAGATAGCGATTTTGGTGTTCCGGTGGACAAAACAGGAAAAGTGGTGAAAAATAAACCCATCAAAATATCAGATAAGCCAAAAGTCTTAGTTGATGAAGAAAATTCACAAAATCTTGAGAGTGATGAAGAGACTGATACCGAAGAAGATGAAGCAGAAGATGACTCTTCCAATGACTCTGAATTTACTGATTTAGACAATGATACAATTTTAGATTCATCTTTGCAATCAAATTCTTTCACGAGCGAATTGGGAAAAGTAATAGATAATAATGTAAATGTTTTACTGGATTTTGATTCAAAAGATATGAGAAAAAAGAAAAGAGGAAATACAATAAGTGATCATACAGTTCCTAAACATTTCGAACCGAATTTTTTAGATTTTGAAGAATCTTTGAATTTTACCTCGATAAGTCGTCAATCGTTTGTCAATCTTACTCCATTAGAAAAATCATCCATTACTTTTGATAAAATTAAACCAAAATCTAGAGCCACTACTAAATCAAATTTAAGTACAATCATAGATTCCAAATTCAAATCTACTAACGTGAATCCTTTAAATTATTATTTATTTGTTGATGGAACATCATGTGATTCACCATCTAATGTTGCTCAACTTGATATCTTTTTACCTCCAAAGAGAACTCCAACTTTGAAAAATATTAGTGTGAATAATACAGTCACTATTGTTGATTGTATTGGTTTCATCCTATTGAAATTATCTAAATTCACTGAATTAAATAAAATAAAAGACTCTTCATATTTGAATCCAAACTTTTGGAGGTTGGAATTAGTTGATGAAGATGGTGAAAATTATGGTAGTTTTGGTATATTGGATAGAAATAGAATTTTAGCGTCTTACAACAACCCCAAAGAATTAGCATTATGCCGAGTGAAAGAAGTTAAAGAGATTGATTCATATGATAAAAAATCACCATTACCTATTGAATTTCGACAAAATCTTAGTGCTTTTGAGAGAAAAAAGAATAGCATTGATCATGTACAAGCGTTAGAGGGAATCCCGCAGATTGAATTAATGATTGGTGTTTATGAATATGATAACAGTGGGATTCCAGAAAAAGTGGCATTTAAAGTACCTGCAACATATACCATGGGACAAGTTTTGAAAGAGTTTTGTTTACAAAAGGGATTGATTACTACAAAGTATAGATTTAAAATGGTTGATGAAACTACTGATAAAAGTAAATTCGTAAAAGATGTTGAAATTTGTGAAAATTTACAACTGAAAGTATTAGAGTTGGTTCCATCAGAAGCAAAATTTAATTTGGTGATTGAGTCTGAAGAAGATAAAGCAATGATTGGACCGACTAATACAACAGCTTATTCAAATATAACTCCAGCTGATTCTACTTTACCATATATCACACCTAATAATGGACATTTATCAAATAAAATGCAAAAATTATCTATTGCTGAAAACCCTGTACCTTCCATAACTCCCGAACAACAACTTCGAAGAGAATCAGTAAATTCAACAAAATCCATCAAGGAAGCGCTTACTTCTAATAAATATTTAGAAGACATAATAATGGGAAACAATCCTCAATTACCTACAAATATTAATTCAATTTATTTTAAATGGAATGTGTTAAAAAGTAATAGTAAAATGAAAAAAATGAAAATTAAAACATTTACTGAAAAAATGTTTATCATTGATGGTGATTACATTCATATAACTCCATTAGATGACGTACTACTGAAAACTATAGGAAACGATTCTTCTATAGCAGCGGCTACAACACAACCACATCAATCACACTTTAATCAACATCATCATAATTTAAATCATCACATAAACAAGACTGCAAATACAAAAACATATTCATTTCATATCACTCAAATTTTAAAGCTGAAACAATACTCAAAAACACCTAATCATTTTAGAATTATAGTTCAAAAACAACAATCAGATCAAATTCATAATGATGATAATAAAAATTCAAATTCAAAAGATTCACAATTAAAGAAATTTTATTTAGTTGCAGAATCTGAAATTGAATGTTCAGAAATTATAAATAAATTACAATGGGTACTTCAAGTTTATAAAGTTTCAAGTGGGGCTATTTAATTCAATTCTGATATATTATTTATTTAGTAATTTTTAATTTATTATAGTTTATCCGATCTCGATTTGATTTCTCTTTCTTTCCTAATAAAACGTTACTCAACAAAAAAGGACAAATATTATAAAATGCCATGTTTGCAAAATAATACTCATAATTCAAACGTCTTTTATTTTACACAACTTTCAAATGCCCTATCGTGGTTCATCAAACAATCGTGGGAACTTTAACTCGAAACGAAGGAGGAATGGTGATTTTAGAAATGGTAAAAACAACAATTCCAATCAAAATAGAGTTTCAAAACCTCAACCTCAACCTCAACGTAAAGAGATTGTTTTACCCATAATTACAAGTGTATTTCTTCCTAACCAAATTCAACAAACTTCAAGATCTGAAAGTAATTTAGTTAGTCCCATGGAATATATTTTATGGGTTAAAAAGGGACACGCAAATATTCTTAGACAAGATATACCATTATATAATAAACCTTTAGATAAACTTTCAAATGATAGAAGAACAGAAGCAGGGAAATATATAGCAATGGATTGTGAATTTGTTGGAACTGGTCCAAATGGTTCAGTTTCAGAATTAGCAAGAGTAACAATTGTTAATTATTATGGACATGTTTTACTTGATGAATATGTTTTACCACAAGATAGAATAACTGATTATCGTACTTGGGTTTCAGGTATTCGTCCAGGAGATTTAGATGATGCAATAACTCTTTCAGAAGCACAAGATAAAACTCTTGATATAATAAAGGGAAGAATATTAATTGGTCATGCTTTAGAAAATGATTTAGATAAATTATTTATAAAACATCCAAATAATATGATTAGAGATACTTCTAATTTTCATATTTTTAAACAAGGTGGTAGAAGTAATCCAAGTTTGAAGAAGCTAAGTTCAGAATTTATGGGGATTGATATACAAACTCATGAACATGATCCAATAGAAGATTCAAGAGCTACTATGTTATTATTTAGAATGTATAAATTTGAATTT
This sequence comes from Lodderomyces pseudojiufengensis, assembly GCF_024610245.1. NCBI lineage: Eukaryota > Fungi > Ascomycota > Pichiomycetes > Serinales > Debaryomycetaceae > Lodderomyces > Lodderomyces pseudojiufengensis. The sequence continues at coordinate 107,351 of NW_026261533.1, forward strand.
GAAGGACATGCTCGTAGAGGGAAATATAGTTAGATTTACAGTTTAGACGTTTGTTTCAATATAAAATGATTTTTATATAAAATTACATCGTTAATTCATTATTTCGTAACTAAATCTATAAGTTTCGTTTTTTTTTTTTAATTTTCCAATTTATATCCTTCGATATGTGTACATGCAGCTCTATAAAGCATTAATTGAATTGTTTTAATATCAACATCAAAAGTAGGTCTAAATCGTCCATCATCATCTAAAGTATATTCAACAGGGTACAATTCTCTAAGCTTTTTAACTAATAATAATTTATTTGTTGTTAAAATAGTTTCAATTTCATTTATATATTTTTCAGGTGAATAATTTTCAGTTTTAGAAACAGTTAATATAATATTTGAAATTTTTTCAATAAAATCTAATGAAACAGTACTCATTAAATCTTGATTTAAAGCAGGTTGAATAATATGATAAACTAATAATGCAGCATCTTTATTTTTTGATAATATAATTTCATAAAGTGATATAAATTTACTTTTAAAATTAACATCAACTCCCTTTGCATCACTAAAAAAGGACCCAAGATGAATTAAAACTAATTTTGAAGCATCATTATTTTCAAACAAGAAATTTAATAAAAATTGAGGAATTTTTAAATTTTTATCAATTTGATAATATTCAGTATTTAATTTTAAATCTTCGATAAGATATTCCTCAAATTCTTTTGAATCTGCACATAAAAATATAAATACTAAATATGCATAAGCATTATCAGCAATTGTTGATCCATGAATTGGTCTTGCATTTCTTAATTCATATCTTTTTTTAAAATAAGTCTTGATGCTGGTGATTGCTAAATGTCTATATTGAGAATATTTTAAACCTTGAGTAACAATATAAAATATATGAACTCCAAAATTTTCTTTAGTTATTCCTATTCCATGTTTATTTTCGAAGTTAGATAAATAAGGTTCTAATTGATCTCTTTGTGCATAAGCTTTATCAATATAATCAGGTCCTTCATTCATTAATGTAACCATTGTTGTTATAATATTTTGTAAAGCTGATTGATAAAGTATACTATGATTTAATAATGCATAACATAACTGTGGCCATACTATAATTGGTGGGAACATTGATGATGAAGGTAAACCATTTATAATCCTTGCTACTGCAATTGATACACAAATAACAGTATCAATACTATGTAATTCACCATGAGCAACTAACTTTATAGTTCTACAAGCAATTGAATCAGTAACACCAGTTTTAGATAATATCCCCACAATAACAATAGCTCTATCTTGAAATAAAGAATAATTATTAAAAGCAACATCAATTGCATTTGATGACCATCTTGCTTTCCAATGAGTTTTATCATCAGATGTACTAACAACTTGAATAAATTCATTTAAATAATCACATAAAATTTCAAAATTCATTATTCTATTAAATGATTGTCCAACATCTAAAGAAGATTTTAAATCTCTAGTCATTCCAAATAACATTTTAGCTCTTGGACTACTAAAATATTCTATAGTACTATTAATAACTTTTTGTTGATGATTTGTTAATTTTGGTTTATGTAAAAATGATTGAACAGCACTTATAATCATATTTCTTAAATCTGATCCAACTTCTAAATGTAAATCATCTATAAATAATGTAACAAAAAATATTAAATCTGCTAAATATAATTTTGCTAAAGTATATGAACTGAAAAATAATGATGAACAAATTTTAATTAATACAGTTATCTCAAATAATTTTGATTGTGAAGCTATGGCAGAATCTGTTGTTAATGTATGTTTTATAGTTGTCATTAATCTTGATATAACTTCTCCACAAACTTCAACTGATGGTGTAATAACTGAAATAATAAATGACCAATCAGGACCTTCATTTTTTTTATCAATTGCAAAAGCAACAACTTCATCAACTAATGAAGAAACTAATCTTGTTTCAAAAAATAATTTTTTCCAAATATAATCATTTATAAAAGAAATTTGATCTTTATTTAAAAATGATATTCTACAAAATTGTCGAATTATATCTGCAACTCTATCAGGGCCATTTATACCACTTTGAGAATGAACACTATCATAAATATTATTAATCCATGGTGATATATAAATTATTGAACATAATCTACTTTCTTGTTCCATTTTTTCAAAATTATCAAAATATGCTTTAAAAAATCTATAAGTCATTTCTGGAAAATTTTTTGATAAATGTTTTGAAACTGAAACAACCATTGAAGTTGCATCGGTGGGAAAAGGTAATGATTTTGCATGTTCTTCTGTAATACCAAAATCAATTTCAAAATATGATGACATTGCTCCAAATAATATTGCTGCTGAAGATTTTAATTCATTATCAGTACTTAATAAACCTTGGAAAACAATATTATATAATCTTCCAAACCAATGCATTGTATGAATTTCATTTCTATAATCTTTTTCAGTTTCTGTATAAGATATATCTTTTGATAATCTTGAAGAAGTAAAATAAAGAAATCTTAAAATTTCTAATCTATCTGATGATCTAAAAGTAATTTGATCAGTATGACTGAAAAATATTGTAAATTCATCATCATGACCTGTATAATTTGAAGCTTCACATTTGTTAAATTCTGATAATCTATAAACTTCAACAGGTGTAAAACTTTCAGTTGCTGATAATTCACTTTTAAATTTAACACGTTCTTGAAAACAAACAGTTAAAAATTTTCTACCAATTTTTAAATAAACAGGAGCAAATCTTCCTGATGTTGGTTCATATAATAAAACATTTTTATAAGTAACTTTTGCATCTCTACTAATTGAAACAGTTTCAGGATCTAAACAAAGACTGTTTACAATATGATCAGAATCAACTGATGAATGAATAAAAATTTGAGTATTATATTCAGCACCTTTTTTTCTTAAACTTTTCATTGAATCAATTATACCAACATATTCAGTTCTTGGAACATTAAAATAATAAACTCTTTTACAATTTGAAAAAAATAATTTTGGTGAATAATATGATAATAGATGAGTATATTCTGGTGGACCATCAGGTTTAAAAAAATAAAATTCTGAAAAATCATAAATTAAATAATAATTATTATCCCAAATTTGTGAAGCAGTTTCAAATAATTTATAAACAAGATATTTTACGTCGTCAGGTCTTGATTTTAATTTTCTTAAATTTATTACAATAACAGGTGTTGCATCTTTAAATATGGATGAATGAATTAAATTTACACAATCTTGAGGAGTATCTGCATATTTTAATGACATTTTTGTCATAAAATCATTAAATTTAATATCTTCTTCATTATTATTATTTACATCAAATATTTTTAAAGTTGAATTTAATTGTAATTTAACACTTGGTTTTGGTTGTCTTAATTGTTTAACAACTTCATCATAAGCTTTAAAAATAGTAACTCTTTCATGTAAGGTTCCGATATTAAATGCTGATTTACCTAATAAAAAATTCATTCTTATTTGAGTAAAATAAGTATATATGAATTTATGTAAATATCTTAATTCTGCTATTGGTTTCTCAATTTCTCCTTTTTGAAAAGGGTATGAATTACCTTTACTTGTTGATACTAATGTTAAAAATTCAACAATTCTATTATTTAAAGAATTTAATACATCAATTCTTGATGAAAGTCCTGGCCATTTTATTGAATTAACAGTACCATTAGCCATATTTTGTAATACTTTAACTAATTGCATTAATGATCTTTTTGTTTTTGAATTTTCAATTGGAATTTTAAAAAATTGTTCAGGACTAATTAAAGCAGGACATAAAAATCTTAAAAATAAAAATGATCCCACTGCAATTAATGCAGAATCTTGAAATTTAACAGAAACAGATTGATAAATTTGACCACAAACAAATTTAAATGAACAAGGTAAATTATCTAATGAATCAACAATCAGATCAACTATTTTTGTAAAATATTTTATAAATAAATCTGAATCTTCAATTGATTCTCTTTTTTCAACTTCAAAATGAATTTTTAACGAGACAATTTCTTGAATTGTTGGTAATAAAATCTTACATAAATAATCTATTCCATGATCTTGAGTAAAATTAAATAATAATCTTGTTAATGTTGAATTTCTTCTAAATAAATCAGTTGAACGATTTAATTTTGTTATTTCATCAGTTAATAAAACATGAAATAATTCATCTAATTTATTTGTATATGAAAATATACCAAATAATGAAGAAGCTAATAAATTATGTTCTAATGATGATGCACAATCAGCAATTGAACTAAAAATATCAGTTTGATCAACTAAATTTAAAACTAATTGATCAGGAAATTCATTTTCTAATTTTCTAACAGTTTGTGAAGTTAACATACTTGCAAATACATTCAAAAATATTCCTCTTATTTTTCTATTTTCATGATATCCCATTGGTAATAAATATTGTATACCAATTTCCCAATCATATTGTAATAAATTTGTTATTGATGATAATACATTATCTGTGACTTGTTGAAATTTATGTTTTATTCTTGATGATGAAGGTAATTCAGTATATTTTTGAATAATTTTATAAAATATTGAAAAATAATTTCCAAATGATAAATCTTTATATTTTTTAACTTCTTCATCTTTTATACCTTCGGGAACTTCTAACAATAAATCTTCTAATTGTAAACGTAAAGTTTTTGAACATTGTACTGCAAGATCCATTTTTAAATGAACAATTTCTGAAGTTCTACCTCTTGAATTTTCTTCTTCTGGTGTTACTTTTTCTAATATTACTGCTAATTCTAACCATTCTAAGATTGCTTTACTATAATAATTTCTTAATTTATATGCTCCTTTTAAACCAGAATTTGTTTTATCTTGTTCTAATGTTGCTGCTAATTTACAAAATCTTAATTTTAATCTTAATTTATAAACTGTATCTTCTACTTTATTAATAAATCTAATGAAAAATTGACATATATGTGGTAATAAAGATGATAATAATAATGCTCCATCATTTCCAACATTTATCATTGCTGTCATTATAATCATTGCTTGTTCTAAAAATACAATACTTTCTTCCGCTTGTACTTCCATATCTAAATATTCAGTAGCTCTTGACATTAATTTAGTTGCTATAATATGATAAACATCAGAATGAGATTCATTTGATAATGTATCTTTAACAATAACTCTAACAACTAAATCTTGAGAATTTAATAAATCAATACATTTATCAAAAAATTCAGAAATATGAATACTTCCTTTATTATAAATTTCATCTTGTTCTGGATCAATTCCTTTTGTAGCTGATATAAAACATCCAGAAGTTGATACTAAAAATCCAGTAAAATGTCTGAAAATTGCATTATTTTCATGAATTTTTTCATTCTCTCTAAGAATTCTTGTCCATCTTGCTAATATTATTAACCATATATAATATAAAGATTTTGTTGGTTTAGCTTCTCTTAATATTTTACGATGTCTTTTTTGTAATGATACAAATCCTGTAAATACTCCTTCATCTTGATTCATTAATTCAAAAGTTTCTAATAAAGTATCTTCAACTTCATTTTTTGCATATAATGCATTATTATTTTTTATTTCATTTATATACCATTTTATACCTTGTTTTGCATAATTATAAAATTGAATATCATGAGTACATGAAGATAATAATAAAACTTTTTCAACTGCTTGTATAACTGCTCCACAAGTTTCATATAACCCCCTAGATTCAGGATCTGCAAGTATGGGATTATTTAATAATATTGGACTATAATTATTTCTTAAATGTAAAAAATCATTAAGAAATAAAAAACTTGATTTAAATTTTGGATCAATTAATGCTAAACCTAAACATGTTTCACATAATGATTGAATAATACAATTACATATATTAAAATTTGCAAATGCTGATAAATCAGTATATTCAGTGGCAATTTTTGTATTTGGTAAAACCATTTGCATTGATAAATTTTTACTTGATTCAAATAATCTTGAATTTTCTTGATTTATTGGTTTTATTTTAAATGCTTGTCTTAATGGTATAACACATTTATGACAAAATTCAATAATTGTATTTAATAATTCTGAATATGGTATGTTTTTTAAATTTTCATCATTCATAAGCTTCATGTCATTGAAGTAAAATTCTGGTGCTGCAACAAATATCATAAAAATATCAGATAGTAGTTCTTCTGCATCATATGCTAATCTATAAAAATATGTATTTGTTGATGATATTGATGCAGATGATGGTTTTGGTAAAAATAATTTATCTTCTTTTGATTTTTCAAATTCTTGAATATAATGATCTAAACCAGTTTTAGTTGAATTCATAAACATATTTGTTGCTTGATTTGCTCTTAGCTCATTTTCATCAACACTTGTTGCATCTGAATATATTGATTGATTTGATAATTCATTGACGTTTCCAATATGATTTGTTTGTAATTCGTAGTTGTGTAAAATTTTCATCGCACCAAATATTATATTTCTTAAAGTTTCTTTTGTATCTTCAATTAATTTATAAAATATATTATGAGCAGTTTCAATTTCTGATAAACCTCTTATAGTTTTTATAAATATTTTTGTAACTTTAATATCAGTATTTCCATTAAAAAAATAATCAATTAAAATTTTAGTATATTTTTCAGGTCGTAGTATAACTGCTGCAATATAAAAATTAACCATTATATATTCATATTTTGATTGTAAATCTTCTTCAATTAATAGCTTCTCACGATTTATTTCACAATACTTTTTTAATCTTATATAAACTTCATCAAGATGTCGTAAACTAAAAATTAATACTGGATTTTGTTTATAACCATATGCATCTAATCTTGTCCCTAAATGAAAAATATTAATTAAAGAATCAAAACTTTCTAAATTTGTACCATTTGAAGATTCTTTTAGAATTGTTGATAAATATTTTAATCTCTTGTTAAAAGCTAATTTTAATTTATTTAAAGGTTTTATTGAATTCATTTCATTAAAATCTTCAACACATAATACAAGATACCAAGTTAATATGAAAGGAGCACATAAACTTTGATTATAATTTTCTTCAAATATACTCAATGCCGCATCAAATAATTGTTTTATTGGATTTGTATGATTCAGATCTTTTAAATCTATAATTGATTCATAATCTGAAGTTCTTGAAAAAAATTGATCTTTTAAACTACTTGCTAAAAAGAATAAATAAACTTGTTTCCAAGTATTTGATTTTATAAATGGTAAAGCTTTTAATGATTCATTTGTTAATTTTATTAAATTTCTTTTTGATAAATATATATATTTTATTAATGGACAATATTTTTGTATTATGGGTAATGGTATAGTTTGATTATTTATTGAATAAGAAAATAATTTAGTATAAATAAAATTATAATAATCATCAGGATTTGCTGTTGCAATATATCTTAATATTAATTCAACATATGAATCAATTTCTGATATTGAAGCTAATATTGATTCTTCTTCAGTTAATGGTTGATCTTCTTTTAAAATTTCATCATCTTTTGTTGATGTAGTACTCATTAATGATTGTTCATTACGTATTAATGCCAATACTCTTTTTACAATACCAGAAGATAATAAATTTAAAAAAAAATTTAAAACTTCAATTATAATTGATCTATCTAATTGTAATGGTGCATCATAATAATAAAATCTTGAACAATTACTCATTAAATCTTTTTCATCTATTATATTTGTTTTTCTATTCCAATTAGTTTTTAATATATCAACTAAAATTTTACATGCTAATAAAGTTGAAGATCTTGATTTTTCATCTCTATATTTAATTTTAACATTTTGAGATTCATTATTAATTGTTAATAATAAACTTGTAAAAGAAGTTAAAACATATGTAATTGTATCTGAATTTTGATAATAATTATTTAATAATAATTTTTTTGTTAATATAAATTGTGGATCTAATTCAACTTCTTGAAAACTATGACCAGTTCTAAAAGGTAGTAATGATTCAATTCTTTTAATTAAAGATTCAACAAATATTCGTTGATTATCATTACTTGTAGTAGTATTCATAATTTCATTAGTGATGAATTGTTTATAAAGTGGTTGTAAAAAAATGGGAATCTATGTGATAAGTAGTGTTTGTGTTTCTTTGATAAGAGGAAGTAGTTAATATTGATATCTAGTTGATGATGATTCTTAAACTATACTGTATATCTTCTACTCCACTATTGACTAGTACTATTATAATATCTTAATATGATTGGATTAAAACTTGAAAAGTAAAGAATTGGTTTTATGCTTCTTTATGTCTTTTTTTTTTCTGTTTATTATTTTTCTCTCTCTTTACAAAAGTTTCTTTTTAAGTAGAATAGTAGAACGTTAATAAACGTTAATTTGTAAAGTAATAGGTGGAGTAAATTAAGAACAAGTAGAAGTATAATTGCTTGGGGAAGTAGTTAGTTGGAGAGGAGAGTATTCAAAGTTGAAGATATCTACTGGTTTATAAAAATAACACCATAATATGTACATAACTCAATTCAATAATAATCTCAACGGTTAAATCTGTCAAAGGTTTAGACAAAAAAGAAAAATTATTATTTAACAATGTTAACAATACTAACAATAGTTAACAATAAGACAATAGAAATTTATTATTATTAGGCTTAGGCTTAAGAGAAAAATTAATAAATAAAGGGACTAGTAAGTGGAATGTAACACTACATTCTCATAGTAAGTAGAGAAGATTGATTAAACATTGAAGAATGGATTAGATTATTAATGAAACGAATGGTTGAATGTGCCTACTTTGGTTATTTTGCAATCTACAGTATCTGATTTTTCATTGTACCTGATTGTTTATATTAATTTATCAATTAACATCCGCATTTATCATTTTTTTTCGGATATATTTAGTTCGAAATTGGCAAGTATTCATCTATCTACCCTTATTAAATCAATAGAATAGCTAGTAATAGCTCAAAGTAGATCGTCAAATGGTTGAGGTGAGAACTTAGATAGAGGAAAGCACTGCTGTGTCTAACTTCAAAGCTAAACAAAGAGATCTAGGAACGTAACTTGTTTTTTTTGAAAAAATGAAGGTTTCTTCCTATGAATTTCGATTGTATCAAATATTAATACCAAATTTTTGACTGGGATAGGTTCTAATGAGAATCAATTGGTCAATGATTCAATCTATTCAAAAAAAGCGTATTACTTTTTAATGACAATTCTAAATTGGTTAGAGCCTCTTCCTATTTATTTCTTAGTTACTGCATATAATCAAATATAGATAATGCGAAGTATTAAAAATAAAACGGGAACAAAATAGATTCATATTATAACAACTCAGCTTCTTTATCTTAAAACAGATTAGATTACAATCAATTTGAACTCTAACGAGTCAATAATCTATATATATATACACGTCATACAACAATATCATTATCATTTCACTAAATAGTTTTACCACAAATTCATAGCATAACTATATTCACACATAACTCCCCAAAATGGCAACGCAATCAGAGGAAACTCAACCACAACGTTTTGCACAATTTAAATTAGTACTTTTAGGAGAAAGTGCAGTAGGTAAATCATCAATTGTACATAGATTTGTTAAAAATACTTTTGATGATTTAAGAGAATCAACAATTGGTGCAGCATTTTTAACACAATCTATAACAATACCTGAATCACAAACAACTATAAAATTTGAAATATGGGATACAGCTGGACAAGAACGTTATAAATCTTTAGCTCCAATGTATTATAGAAATGCAAATGCTGCATTATGTGTATATGATATAACAAGTTCCAATTCTTTTAAAAAAGCACAAGATTGGATTAAAGAATTAAAAAAACAAGCACCAGAAGGTATTATTATAGCATTAGTTGGTAATAAATCAGATTTAGAAGAAAATAGAGAAGTATCACAACAAGAAGTTGAAGATTATGTAAATGAATTAAAAAATGATGGGTTTAAAATTAATCAACTGGAATGTTCAGCAAAAAATGGAGAAGGTATAATTGAAATATTTGATAAAATTGGAAGAGAATTACCTGTTGATGAAGTAATAGAAGCTAATAATAATAGATCTAAAATTGGAGGAAATGGTGGTAGAAGACCTGTAGGTGTTGATTTAAATAGACCAAGAGGTCAACAAATTCAATCTAATTCATGTTGTTGAACAACACATCATTCATTTGCTTATAATTCTTTTTCAATAAATTTAACCTTGATTTGTAGAATACTGTAGTCAAGATGGATTCTATATGTATATTTGACAGACTGAATAGATCATTTCTTGTCTGGGACACTACTTTCTACTCTTCATTTTTTTTTGTGTGCACAAAAATCAAAGTGAAAAAAATTTTTATATCCAAAACTTTTCAAATTTTTCACTTTCATCTTACTTCTTCAACCAAAATAAAAATGTCATCAAGACCACAAATTTCAGTCATCTCCGTTCAAGGTGAACAATCTAGTACTCAATTACCATTACCAGCTGTTTTTGCTGCTCCAGTTAGACCAGATATTGTCCACTCAGTATTTGTTAGAGTTAACAAAAACAAAAGACAAGCTTATGCTGTAGCTGAAAATGCTGGTCATCAAACCTCAGCTGAATCATGGGGTACCGGTAGAGCTGTTGCACGTATTCCAAGAGTTGGTGGTGGTGGTACCCACAGATCAGGTCAAGCTGCTTTTGGTAATATGTGTAGAGGTGGTCGTATGTTTGCTCCAACTAAAACTTGGAGAAGATGGCATGTAAAAGTTAACCATAACGAAAAACGTTATGCTACTGCTTCAGCTATTGCTGCTTCAGGTGTTACTTCATTAGTTTTAGCTAGAGGTCACAGAGTTGAAAATGTTAAAGAATTACCATTAGTTGTTGCTAATGAATTTGAATCAGTTACTAAAACTAAAGATGCTGTTGCTGTATTAAAAGCTTTAGGTGCTCATAAAGATGTTGTTAAAGTTATTAAATCTAAAAAAATGAGAGCTGGTAAAGGTAAATTAAGAGGTAGAAGATTTACTCAAAGAAGAGGTCCATTAATTGTTTATGGAGAAGATCAAGGTTTAGTAAAAGCTTTAAGAAATATTCCAGGTGTTGAAACTTCATCAGTTAAACATTTAGGTTTATTACAATTAGCTCCAGGTGCTCATTTAGGTAGATTTATTATTTGGACTCAATCAGCTATTGAAGCATTAGATTCAATTTATGGTTCAGAATCAACTAAATCAATTAAATCAAATTATTCTTTACCATCAAATATTATTTCAAATACTGATGTTACAAGATTAATTAATTCAGCTGAAGTTCAAGCTGTTGTTAGACCAGCTGGTGAATCAACTCAAAAGAAAACTCATGTTTTAAAGAAAAATCCTTTAAAAAATAAACAAGTTTTATTAAGATTAAATCCTTATGCTAAAGCTTATTCAAATGAAAAATTAGGTCAAGCTAAAGTTGAAAAATCAAAAGCTAAACCATCAAAAGGTCAATTTGCTTCTGTTTTAAAAAATTAAATTTGATATTGTAATTTGAGATATATAATTATTATATAGTAATGTAATACAATCTTTGATTTTAATTAAGAATTAGTTTCTTCTCGAAGTTAGATATAAAAAACAATTTCAAAGGTTTTTAAAAATTCTTTTTCGATATAGATCATCTTAGACTAATCAAAGTGTTACTTTGAATTGTTTCTGTTGATCCTTATAAGAATGATATCGTATTATTAATTTTCAAACATTTTATTATATATTCAGAGCTATAAAACCTATAAAAAAAATTAAATTATTAATTGAGGAAACCTTTTATTATATTTTATAAAAAAGATGAAAACCTCAATGTTTTGAAGTAAAATATAATTTTGATGCATTCGATTTGAAAAAGTTAAACACATACCATTTATACCATTTTACTTCTTGAGAGTAAGAAAGCCAGTTCCGAAAGCTGGTTCTGAATCATTGAAAATCAATCTATATAAAGTTGATTTATGAAGATCCAAATCTAAATCTAAATCTTTTGACAATTTGTCCCAGTTTTTTATAGCTGATCCTCCAAGGGAAATATAATAACCTTCTTTGAATAATCCTGTGACATAATTATATATATCATCTTTCATATAAATCCCAGTGGGGTTAAACTCTCTTTGAAGTATATTTAATCGTTCAATATTTCCAGAACTATCAACGTGTAAGTTATCTGTATTTGTTTCCCCACAGTCTTCATTATAAACAAACTTTGTTCCATCATGAGTTACTTTTTTTGAATCTTTTAAGTCTTCAAAATGACTTTTGAAAACAATAGGTGTCAATTTATTCTCAAAAACTTTAGATATTGAAATCCAATCTGGGCTTTCACAACTTTGTTGATTTACAGCTTCAACTAGTTTCATATTAAAAGAATGTGAGTAGATTAATTCTTCTTTCAAAATTGTAAACAAAAATAAACATTCAGGGAACAGTTCTTTTAATTGATTCAGTTCTGTATCCAATTCAATGAGATTAAAAGATTTCAAAAGATCTCCTAAAATGATTTTGTCTTCTATTTTTATTCCTTCAAAATTGAACTTTTCCCAAAATTCTTCATGAGTAGTAGTTGAGTCAGAATTATTATTGAAATAATGGATAAATGAGTGCAAAAAAATGTAAGTGAATATATTAATGGGAATTTCACTTTCATAACTGATGGTTTGGTTGAAAATTGAATTAAATAATTTAACATAGCTCTTTTGTTCGTTATTTTGTTTGATGGGATTAAAATTTTCTCCGAAGTAGGATCTGAATTTGGCAACGGCATTATAGTAACCACTCATTTTTCTTTCATCAAATATGTCAACTGTTTTAAGTCCGTAGTTATTTATGTTCTTTTTAAATTCTGATTTTATGAAGTTTACAAACTCTGGTGGTAAAAATGGGGATGGACTTGGTGGATTATACATATACATGCAAAAGTCAATGTCATCGAATACTGAATCATCAAAATTTTCTAATGAGTCTTTAACCCTTGGTATCATATCTTTTCTAATCTTTTTCTTTACGACCTTTCTTGAACTTATCTTAGTTGACTTGTTTTTAAAAACGATTGAAGTATTTGAAAAGTTGGCAATAAAAAATGAAAACTATATTATGTATCATCACTCAAATTCGGTGGCGTTTGTTTTGAAAAAATTTATTTCTTGAAATAGACGGACAATTCATTCAGGTAGTTTGGGCAAATTGTACCCCACTAATCTCAGAGTTTGACAGTAGGAATTTCACTCTTTTTGTTCCTACTGGTCTAACGAAACAACTTCATACATAATAACCTGTACCTAAATTTGTACTTGTTTCATAATTAACTTCTAATATTTGCATTTGATAGTCTTGTTTGTTGATGCTTAATGTGGTTGAGAATAATTCAACAATCTGAATATATCGTTGTACGAAAATTAATTTGATAATTATATTACATAGATTACAGTATAATAGTTAAAAAAAAATAAAAAAAATAAAAATTATCATAGATCAAATTGTTTTAACATTAATGTTATTTTTGAGAAATCATATACAAATTAATTACCAATCTTCCAAGTAATTTATTAAAAATATAGAACTATAAAACCTATATACAAATAAAAAGCACTTTAAATTGATGAAACCTTTTATTATATAGTATAAAAAAGATGAAAACCTCAATGTTTTGAAGTAAAATTTAAATTCTTGATCTATAGAAAGTATAAGATCGATGCTCAAATCTTAAAACACTGACAATAATTACTCGTTAGTAACCAAACAAATTAATTTGGAGCGATCTTCTTTGTGCAATCCAACTAATGTATCTTTAAGAATATCGAACTCTTCTGATAATTTGCTCCAGTATTTTTTGGTACTACGTCTCATGACAATTAGGTAATGACCCTTTTCAAATAATTCTTTTGAGTAATCATAAACATCTTCTTTCATATAAACACCAATTGGATTGAATTCTTTTTGTGGGATTTTCAATTCTTGAACATCATCTTCATAAATATCACCATATCTATCACCAGTATTTTTAACCATACACTTTTCATCATAAGCATATCTTGCTCCATCTTTGATAACTAATTTTGAATTATTTAAGTCTTCAAAATGATTTTTGATTACAATTGGTGCTATTTTATTTTCAAAAACATTTGAGATGGAATTCCAATTTGTATTTTCATTTCCTTGTTCATTCACAGCATTAACAAGTTTCTTATTGAATGAATGGGTATAGACTAACTGATGAGATAAAATGGCAAACTTGAATAAAGACTCTGGGGACATTTCTCTCAATTGATTCAGTGTTGCATCCGAATTTATAAGCTTAAATGATTCTAAAACATCTTTCATTTCAATAATATCCTTATCTGCTAAGCCAGGCATAGTAAAGTCTTTCCAATAGTGTTGAAAGTTGGAAGAGTTGGAATTTCCAATAAAGTGAATGAACTGATTAAAAATTATATATGATAAAATGTTTATCGGAATCTGATCTACTTGGTACAATTGCTGGTTGAAAATATCATTGAATAAGTCGACATAGTCTTGTCCAGAATTAGTTTCTTGTAAATGATTTCTGTACTTAACTGCAACATTGTAATAATTTGGAGTTTTGCTCTCAACAAAAGTCGAAATAATCTTAGTTTTGTAGTAATTGGAGTTCTTTTTAAATTCTGTTTTAATAAATTTGGCAAATTCTGGACTTAAGTTTGGTAATGAAATTGGAGTTGTAGATGGTGCTAATTTTTTCTTTTTTGTTGAAGTACTGATATTGACATCATTGATCAGTGAAGATTCAAAAGCTTTTAAAGACCGTTTTTGATTTGGTTTGTTACTCGTTTCTTGATTCATTTTAGTTGACTTATTATTTTTGAAGTATTTGATAAGTTGAAACAAGTGGAAGAAGAAAATTTTATGTAATATATAATTTATTTATTTTGGGGCGTTTGTTTTCAATTTATATAAATTCGAGAGACGTTTTAGTCAAGTTGTTTGGTTTTACTACTTTTTTAATTACCCCACTGATCTTAGTTATTTGTTTCACTCCTTAGTTGTTACCGGTCTACCGAAATAATATCAAATGAATCATTAACCTAATTTTGTATAATTTTTGTGATTTAAAGTAACTCCTGGTGCTTGTACTCAAGAATTTAATCTGAAACATATTAATGTTCATTAATTAGTTATAATAAATTAAAAAATCCTGGTAGCTGGATATTGAAAGATCTTGAGTTCAATAATACTTTCGTGAGCAATGTAGGGCTTGTATATAGTTTCTGATAAGCCCTATAGTATGTTGACTAAATTTGCATAAAAGCTAATTACAAAGTAGATTGAAAGAGGATGAAAGAAAGGAACTTAAAAGACTCAAAAATGATAAATTATAATATCGAAGATCTCAGTTTTTTCGTGATAATTTATCGTCAAAAAAATCGCAAATCTGAAACGTTACTATTTTTAGAAATGATTTTTCTTATTCCCTCAACAATTATTCTTTCACACGAAGTTTAACTTATTAATCCCATTTGTAGTCTCTACTGAATACATCATTACACGAATGAAAATCGATTACTTTTTAGGCCTTAAAAACAGGCTACTTTTTTACTAAGAACTTGTTTTAAGGGAATCAAACAAGGGAGATTCAAATTGTTAAATTAATAATTTTAAGACCATTAGCATTTGAATAATCTTTTTTTGTGTAACATATCTGAAACAAAAAATTTGTTTTTAAAGAGATTCAAGAACGAAATTAAAGCTCAGTAGTGAGTGTCAACACCATTAATAGACCTACTTCATAAGTCATACTTTAAAAAATTATCTGACCAATAGTAAATCCATAGCTTGTTATGCTTTGTATTTCTCTCAACTCTACTTCTGTGTATTGATTTAATTGCAAAAATAGTTTATACTGTGAACAATAATATCGACTCAAGAAGTAGCAATGACACAAATTAATGTTAAACAGTTTGCCAAATTTGAATGGATATCAATGTTTATTTTTATGAGTATCACTTTGTTACCTTTTGCAAACATAGCCTTCTTACATGCGTGCATATAACTTTACATGCGTGCATATAACTTTACATGCGTGCATATAGTTATAGTCCATCATTATTTTTTTAATTTTTCGTGTGATATTTATTCTAGTTCTTATCAAAACTAAACATCACGAAATGATTATGGGCAATTTTAAAATTTAGTGAATGTAGAATCTTGTCGAATAAAAGTGTAACAATGTGAGCATAAATAAAATTTATTCTCGAAAAGGAATAACTTTTAAAAACGAATGGTTCATTTTCAAATTTCTAATCAGAATCTGAAACCACCAACGTACTACACTTGATTAATTTCTTTTGAAGTGTATACGGATCTAAATTAGCAGGTCTAAAAATTAAAAATGGAGTGGAGGAGTAATAAATTAATGATATTGGTTAGTGTGTGTTTTGAACAATTTTGATGTTTCACACATGTTAACTTTTGTAGTCCATTATGGTGAATCTATTTAGATTATGTAAACCGTTATATGAGTCGAAAAGTACCCCTGTTAAATGTAGTTGACTAATAGTAATTAATAATACGCATTTTTGTAACTTACTATGATAAAATACATTGAACTCTAAAAAGATAGGAGACTTCTATAAAATGAGAGCTACAAATATCAATCGAATGAGATTGCTGATCTTGGTAACATCTCTTAAATCAACTCACGAACTAAATATAATGGAAAAACAAGGAGTAGACTAATAAAGTATTTGGTATGAAGAAATCTTGAGCTTCTTGTATCCCTGAAATATTCTATTACCAATATGACTTCGAGATCAACAAAAAACTTTTGAGCTAACATGTTTAACAAGCTAGGCTACTAATTTCATAAATAACTGGTTTGATCGAAAAAACAAAAACATGTCAAGCTTCTATTCTTGAATCAAGACGAGCGAAGTCGTCATAATATTTAGAAGTCGAAGAACAATGATTGGTGAAAACAATGATCTCTTCATCAATTGTGATAGATGAACATATCTTTACGAAACAGTCATTTATCAATTTTAATGAAGTGTTTTGTTACGGCAATCTTCACTTCTTCGGTCTGTTATTTCTTGAAAATTCAGCGTCAGTCTATTTCTATTGATTGTAGCAACTTCACGATTATAAACCTAAGTTGAATAATTATTACAGTGCGTTGTCTTAGGCAGCTTCATAAGTTGAAACAAGAAGTAATTCTCTTTTTTTTCAAAATCAATTTGTGTATGACTTTTTTCACTTTTATATTATTAAGCCCTTCCTTATAAGTTGGACGGTATGCTATATAAAATTATCAATTGTTTACTCAATTTGGCTGCTAGTTACATGCTCATCTTAATTCACGCACCGGGATAGGGGTCTGAGGACTCTAATTTCTACAATTCATCAATTTTTAAAAGTTGCAAAAATATTAACCAACAAATTTTTTACACAAAAACTCTAAAAACCTTGTTTTTGTGATTGATTTTTGAACTTATTTGAACCTATTTGAACCTATTTGAACCATCTATACACCAAAAAACGACAAAATTCCTAAGCAAGTGGTGGCAAAACATTATCAGCAAAGAAGCTATTACCTGTAGCTGGATTGGTTCCCACTATATTCCCACGTTGCTGAGAATATTCACAAATAGAATATTTGCCGCCATGCATTTGAATAAGAAACTTGATAACATGATATACTCAAACTAAAATAGAGTCTCAAATCTTTTCATTTTGTTTTCACAAAGGTTTACTAAGGTACTACTGTCGATAAGCACTCTGGATCAGAGGTCTAAATGATTTCAATTTTCTATAATTCATCAATATTTAAAAGCTGTAAAATACTGATTAATAAATTTTTTTACACAAAAACAAAGACTGCATATTTATTTTACACAAAAACTCTAAAAACCTTGTTTTTGTGATTGATTTTTGAACTTATTTGAACCTATTTGAACCTATTTGAACCATCTATACACCAAAAAACGACAAAATTCCTAAGCAAGTGGTGGCAAAACATTATCAGCAAAGAAGCTATTACCTGTAGCTGGATTGGTTCCCACTATATTCCCACGTTGCTGAGAATATTCACAAATAGAATATTGCCGCCATGCATTAGAACACAAAATTCTTGCACATCCTAGCTGTGTAGTTGAGGCCCATACAACCTGTGTGAAGTGGCCTGTAGCAGTGGAGTAACCAGGATTATTGAAGTTGTAGTCTTTTATTTCATCATACCAAGCATCAGTTGGGTCAATTCCACCAACATAACCAGCAGCTAAGTTTTCTCCATAAGGACCTCCAGAATGAATCAATTGAACGTTATTACAGTCGAAATGTGTAGCTGCATAGTTAGCAGCATACTCGGCTAAAGTATTGTTCCAATGTAAAGGTTGTGCACCATGTAAAGCTCTTAATCTATTATGTTCACCTAAAATTTCATTAGCGAACGCAATATCTGAAGTAGGTGCGTTATTTATTGTCGTTGAGGAAGTAGCTGATGTGGATGATGTGGATGAAGTAGTAGAACTTGGAGCAGCAGTTGAAGATGAAGATGAAGTTGTTGTTGCTGAGGAAGAAGTTGAAGAGCTTGATGAACTTGATGAAGCTGAGGTTGAAGTTGATCTTGAGCTTGAAGTAGTTGATGAAGATGAAGTTGAAGTAGATGAGGTTGTGGTAATGGCTGAGCTTGAGGAGCTTGAAGAACTTGAGGAGCTTGATGTGGTTGTGATTGAAGTTGTTAATGGAGTAGTTGAAGCTGATGTAGAAGTTGAACGTACAGATGTACTTGAAGCAGTTGTTGATGAAGATGATCTAGCTGAAGTTGTAGTTGCTCTAGATGTTGTACTAGAAGTTGTTCTTGTAGCAGCTACTTGAGGTGGAGGACCATATACAGTTGAGAATGAAAAACTTGTTGTATAACCTGAGTATACAGTAGCTATTTTTGTACTAGTTGTTTGAGCAGTAACCCAATAAGTAAACCAAAGAGGAGCTGCCTCAGTAGTGGCAATAAATGCAGCAGCAGTTGCAAGTAAAGTATTTTGTAATTTCATTAGAAATTTTTATTTGTTGTAACGAATGTAGTAGTTAAAAATGGGTATTATTTAGTGATTCAAGATGATTTATTAATGAATGTGGGTGTTTTTCTTATAACAAGAAGTTATATAAAGTTTGATTGTACTAATGAATGGTTTATAAAATATGAAACAAAAAATTGAAACAGATCAAATCATGAAAAATAATAATTATTAGGAAATTGTGAAGGTTTTATATATGATCTGTAACTCAAAAATATCCTTATTAATCAAATGCTGGTGGAGAAGTTGTAATAATTTACACATTTGATTATACTAAAGAAAACACCAAATTTGAAATTATTTAATTTTCAAAACAAACAAATATAATAAATCAAGCATTTTTTTTTTATTTGACTGCAAAAAACACAAAACCAAAAATTATATTACATGCTACATGGAATTACATATTTGTACTATATGCAAGAGATTCATAATTAATAACTACGAAATTGTTGATATTGTAAATCTTTTTTTTATCATAACCATTCCATATTTGTTGAGTCAACAAGGTTGATGTAATATTTTACAGGCAAGTTTAGCCAGTAATTGTGGGAGTTATCAAAACAAGTTTTCAAAGAATGTGGATAGAGTAAAAACATAATTAATTACAGTTTAACTTCTAGATCCAAACCTTATAAAATTCTCAAATCGAAATACAACTTCAACTTTAAATCAAAAGAATTTCATTATTTTCTTGAATCATATGGGATACATGGTTAATGAAACACGAGGATTAAACAGTGAATGTAACACAACCTCAAGATTGGTTGACAAATTTCATCCCCAGTAGCAAATCATCATTAAGTCCTAACACACTAGATTGGTTTGTATAATTTAAATGTTAGTCCGATTTTTCTTTAAACGTTTTACCAATTAAGAAATCTGATGCTACATTTGGATTTTTTAATACCCAAAATGATAATTTATTATTGTGTTTTAATTGGTTACAAAAATTTACGACAATTTTGTGTAATAACTTTAGATCTAATATAAAATTTTAATTTTATTAAGAAGTTTTGCAAGTAAAAAAAAAACAATATATTGAACGATTATTGCTGAGCTTTGAAAATTGCATGTAACTTTAATCAAGTACCAGCATTTTTGAAAGTTATTTTCTTCTCAGGTTGCCCCTTATTTCTGGATCAATGTTGTGTTGAAATTTCGGGGTATTCATTTAACGATGTTTCATTCTTTAAGTTTATCTTTTATATTCAAAGTTTAAAGTTGTTGCAATGTAAAGTTTGCATAAAAAAAAACGTTTAGATTTACAATGCACATTTATTTTTTTCTATTTTCTAATTTTAAACAATTTCGATGCGATTATTAACTTGATTAGAAATTTTATTAAGATTTAATTTAAACTTTGAACCTCCTGATGATTTTGTTTTAACTTCTACAGCACAAAATTAAGAATGCATATTTGTAGATCTAATTTTCATCAATTTCTTATGATGAGTTACAAATCTCTCTTGATTTTGAAAACCCACTACAAACCACGTTGACCAAAGTGGTGCAACATGGATTACCGTTATGCAATAAGAGATAGTTTATGTTTTGTTACTACAAATTTTAGAATCGGTCTTAACCAAACAAACAAAAACAAAAGTTTTTTTAATTAAAATTGAAGACTCAAAAAATCAGATCTGAGATCGACCTTATGCAAGATCCACATATCCATAGAGAAGATCAAAATCTTTTCTATATACTTTATGAATTAATAAGTTCCTGATATATTCGAATTTGATTCAAAAAGTGAATCCTCAAACTCGAAGTCTAGATCCCAGTACTTGCAGCTCCTTAATTGTACTTATTCTTCAATGTTACTTTGAATTAGTTCACCCTAAATTAATTTAAGACTAAATGTTGAATAAATTGCAAATGCAACAAAAAAGTAAATAGAAAACAATAAAAATTCATTCTGGGCGTGTTTTCGTATTATGATTTTTAAATCAAGTACAAACTCTTATTACAGGTTTGTTGCAAAATGTAAATTCACACCTTAGTTTGAAAATCATTTGAAAAAAGAAATTTTTTTTAAGTTCAATGTTCTAGAACAAATCTATTGCTGAAATCGAGGTGAACACTCTTATCTCATTCATCTAAGCTCTACCGTAATGTATTCATTAATCGATGCAAATTATCAGAAAATTTTATTTTATCATTGTAGGTCGAGGTTTTCTAGTGCATTGCATATCTGTTGAATTAAAAAAAAACTGTCCACATTGGAAAATACAAAAATTACATAAACAAAAAACAATCTCGTAAAAATGTAAATCATAAAATGATCTACAAATTAAAAATTGATTTTCGACGTGCTGAAAATTTTTTGATACTCACAAAACTATATTGTCAAATTTGAGTAACTTTTACAAAACAAATATCAAATGATGTCAGGTTTTCAAGCACATCTTGTTATATATATTGAGAATTCCCCTGACTTCAAATAGCGTGTTTGAAATGAACAGCTTTGAAAGAAAACCTTTGCTAAGATGAAATGTTTTGTCGAGTTATTTCTGCTAGGAAAAAAGTCATCGAACCACAATTTTTAGTTAAATTGATGTTGTATGATTTTTTAGACTCAAATATTAAAACAGTCAAGAAAACATCATTTTAGACTTCTAGTTTTAGTGAGCTACATAGTTCTGAAGATGAAATTTTCATGAACATCGAATTCATCGAAATATACAATTGTGAGAATCACTCTCTACGATGTTTGGTTGTTGAGTATCGATTTAATTGATTTCAGTAAGTTATATTTTCATCTTTCCTATTTGGGATTAAATGCAAGATATCGCAAAGAGTACAAAGCGTAAAAGTCATATGGTAGTGAATATACGAGAGAAATTACAAGATTATGGCTTGTTGGTATTTGGCAAAATATGTGCAAGCAATGTCAATGATTACAATAAAGAGAAACTGATTTTCGTTTTAACAGTTTACTAAGACTGCTCAGATATCCAGTTTTTTAATTAGATCCCTCGTGTAGAAATTTTCTCTTCCTTCTAAAATTCGAGAGATCTCAATATGATAATTAGTAAAGAAAATAATTATGTTAGTAAATTTGTGTTTGATACTGATAAGTATGTTGATAATTTGCATTCAAGTAAACTCATTTTCATTTAAAGACCTCAAGCCTTCTCGTAGGAATAATGAGGAACGATGGAAAGGAATATTAAAATAGTTCAACAGATGCAATTCATCCTAAATCAACTATTCAACCAGACGAATTAGGAAATGATGAAATACTACATCAATTGAGGTTTTGTATCCTTCAAGGAAAATGGGTCAAGTTAACTCATTTTCATTAAAGGATATAAAACCTCCTCATCCAAAAAATGATGAGACATGAAAGGGGATCTTCTTGAATCCAATCAAATCATCAACCAATATCTACCAATTCGCGTTGGTAAAAGAATTTAATGATGACATTAATCAAGACCCCTATCTAATGAGTCTCTGTCATGTTTGGATCTTCATTCATTTGATCCATCATGAGTTTTGCTTTCCTCTTTCCTTTTTTTTAGGAGGCTTGATGTCTTTTATTGAGAATAAGTTCACTTGACCTACCCCATAATTAATTATGTATTTAATTCATTTATTGAAATTTTAATCTCTTCAATGATGAAGATTGATTTTTACTTACCTAATTGATCTATTGGTGGTGTCAGCTGGATTAGCAATAGTGGTAGTGACTGTATTTAAATGGTGAACAAGACGTAGTTGTTGTTCTTATGAATTCTATACGGGTAATCAAAGGTATTTTCGAGCTCTATTTATACCATTCAAGATCCATCACTTTTCATCAGCATATATTAATTTCATTTCCGATTATACACCGAGATTGTAACGTCTATGGATAATTTTCATCTATTATTCTAAAGTTTCATTCTTACTAAAATTTCACCGTTTTGTAACACATTTTATAGTTACACAAACTTAATATTTGGATAGCCTATTGTTACAATTTTTAAAATATCAAGTTTTCACTATCATTTAATTCTTAAAATAATGTATCTTCAGTATCATTGACATTGAAATGTGAATAAATTATGAAATTTTACCCAAATGTGGGGATTTTTTCATAACATTTCTCCAATTGAAAGTCTTATTTCAAGTAATTCGGTGTGAAATTTATGAATCAATTCTGAAACTCTCAAGGAAACATCTTTCAAATCAAAGTATGTTGATGAAAATTTATAAAGAGAGATTTTGAGAAAAAATCAATAAGCGTGGAATACTTAAATTAATTTTTTAAATTTACAATTATAATTTCAGTTTAATTAATACCTATGGTTATCCATTATTTATTGCTCCACGATCTAATTCTCCATTATAATTCAAACTTTCTTCAAGAATAGATATCATAGCATTAGTATATCTCATAAAATCATTTCTTTTCTCCAAGATTATTTCCCTACCTTTATTTTGCAACTGCTCAAATTCACGATTTATTTCCTCGAGTTTTCTCGATATCGTATCCATACTTGGAACCGTATCTGAACCTTCTTCATGATCATAATCTATTCTACAACGCTTTGTTCCTCTTTCATTGTTGGCATAATTTGCTTCATTATTCATTTCCACTGATCCATGTCTGACTCTTAACATCTGTGACGATTCAACTAAATATGCTCCTTCCTCATTTCTTTTAATACTTTTCATTTGACTTTGCGTTAAACCAAAATCATCAATACCCATATTCAACAACTCATTCAGTATTTCCAACGATTCTGAATTAATCTTGGTTTTACTATTTTTAATTTCTCCAAACATGAAATGATTATGATGTTTCCATTGCCAATTTACCCTAACAAATCCATTCTTCAATAATTTTGCATTAATTCTATAATTACAACCACATGTTTTACTTGGTTTCATGTTTTTTTGAGGTACACCTGTTTTATAAACTGATTTTCGAAATCCAGCTCTATCACAAACAAAAATTTCAACCCATTGATACCTCTGTTTTGTTCTTCTTGTTTCTTTCACGTTAATTGGTGATACTTGTTTGATACACTTTAACCATCGATCATATTGTTCTAGTGTAAGATGAAATTGACAAATATTTTTATATAACTCTTTTGGTAAAGAATATGGTCTGAATAATTTTTGAATTCTAATTTCTGCTGGAATGTTTTCATCTGTTAATAATTTGATATATTCGGGATCCTTTAGTTTGTTTTGATATTGTGGAGAATTGAATATTATTAAAGTAATTGTATCTACTGCTGGATTTAAAATAACACTTTTCCAATATGCGCTAATGATAGATTCATCATTTAAAACTTTTTGTACTGATTCTGTATTGAGCAAATCTTTGATCCACGTTGGATATTCATATACTCCGTTTATCAAAGACATTAGTGATTTGAACGATTAAATAAAGTAAAATATTATGATTTCAATAATAATAAGTTTGATTTGTAAATAATTATAACACTGATTGATCTGTTTACTCAGTAAGTTTGGTTGAAATGATTGATTGACGCTTGATGTAAATATAATGTTGATAAGTCTTTGAAGAAGAATTCAATTGCTTATCTTATTTTGAAAGTTAGTTTGTTTAATGTAAACAAAACACGTTTAATTTTAAAATTTCGCGCAAATGAACTTAGATTTACAGTAAACATAGTCCCATGAGGGGTCGAATTGAAAGAACTTGGCTCTACTATATGTCTAATAAACATTGTTTCAAATTGCAATGTGAAGAGTGGCTAAGCTAATATTTTCGATAATTCTTCAACTTATTTCATGACTTACCCAGCAAGATTTATTGCGAGAAAAACCATAAGAATAAGGTGAAGTCTGTATTTTTCACAGTTAATGAACAACTTAGATTGAATTTATGTAGACTCAGGTTCAATAAAATTAAGTACTTATTTAATTTTAAAGTTCCTTCGTACTCTTTTCGTTATGTTTTACACTATTTTGTTGAGATTGTTCAACTATTAACCAATTTTACTATTTTTTGCAGCCAAATTAGCTATAATTAATCTCAAAAGACATGATACTTAAAGTTTTTATTAAAGACTTATCATCTTTAGCACTATCATTTCAGATTCTGGAAATTCATTTCTACTCATTCTATATACTCTTTCATTCAATATGCATCGAATAGAGTTCTTAAATAAGTGTGAGATTTCGATCAATGATATCTTGCAGGAAAATCCGTAACTCAATAATATTTTCATAAGCCGGGTTTCGCGGTGAAAAGTAGATCTAGACCAACTTCATTATCACAAAGATTGATGTTGATTCGATTTAAACATAGAAGTATTCATAATATAAGAGAATGTGTTCAAACATCATATACAACCAGAGTCAAAGAAAACGATCTGTTCAACCTCATTGAATTTCTCACACCTTCATAGTATCTTGTGTCCACTATTATCAAAATAGAACTAACCTCAGTCGAGAATTGTCACTAGAGTTTTCGGAATCATTGGGAAGCACAATTAATGGATCGATCCGGCAAATCAATTTGAATCATGTGGCATCAGCATATAAAATTATATGAAAATTCTGAAACATGGTCGGTTGCCCACGGGTATTATTCATCATGATGTTAAATTCGCAATTATGAATTTAAAAAATACAATAGGTACTAAGCCAAATTTTAAGCTATATTTTGATCAGAGCTCATACACACATATGTCAAATCTATTAATAACCTCACTTATTGTTTCATTGAAGAAGAATAATATTCGAAGTCGAGATGTAATCATGAATCATAATCATTCATGATTTCTTTTCGAAAATCGATATTTATTTGAAAATTTTGAAAATGAATCTATAAGATGAAAAATTTATTAATTGTTTCCGAATCTAATAGAGTTTCATTAAAAGTTAGAAATTTAACAATTGAAGTTTTGGAGAAAAAGAAGAAACAAATTGATACAGAAAGTAACTATGATATACCTAAAATATTAAATAATGTTTCATTTGATTTACCATGTGGAGAAATCATGGCTATCATGGGAGGAAGTGGAAGTGGTAAGACTACTTTATTAAATACATTATTAGGTAGAATCAATTTCAAAAATAAAAAATTAAAGTTTACTGGTATTGTAAATTATTCAACCATTTCGAATTTGAAACATATCAATAGTTCATATTTATTACAAGATGATATTTTTTTACCTGGATTAACAGTTTTTGAAATTTTAAAATTTCAAGCAGAATTAAAACAACCTAATGCTAGTAAAGATGAACAATTGGAATATATTGAATATTTACTAAACATTTTGGAAATAGAACATTTAAGAGATACTATTGTCATGTCATTTTCTAAAAAGATATCATTATCAGGTGGTGAACAAAGACGATTGTCAATAGCAATTATATTGTTGGATCAACCTACTATTTTAGCTTTAGATGAACCAACAACAGGTTTAGATTCTTTGAGTTCTTTAACATTAATGAGATTACTTAGAAAACTAGCGAGTCCAGAAATTGGAATTACTATTATACTATCTATTCATCAACCAAGGGTTGAAGTTACACAATTATTTGATAAAGTGTGTTTATTAACCATGGGTGGAAGAATGATTTATTATGGAACACCAAGTAATATGATAACATATTTTAAAGAACTAGATTTTTTAAAAATAGATTCTGAAACTAAATCATCTAATTATATTGATTATATAATGAAATTAGCAGTCAAGGACATGTCAACTAAAACAAGTGAAATCAAAAATGAAGAAAGAATCAAAAAGTTAGTTGAAAATTGGGATGAAACAAAATCTTGGTCAAACATTGAATCTTCTCAACCTCTATCAGAACTACCCAAATTATTTATACGACCGAGGAAGAATAAAGTACCTTTCTTCATCGAATTATGGATTCATATTAAGCGAACTTTTTTAATAACTTCAAGGGATAGGTTAATCTTATTATCAATGAATGGTGGAAGTGCAATTGTTGCAGCAATAGCAGGTTGGATATTTTATAAACCAATACCAAACTTATCAGGTATAAGATCATTAACTTCAGTACTTTATGTAATGATGGAATTCCTAGCTTTTACTCCAGTTTTTGTTGAACTTGAAAAATTATGGCAATTTGATGGTAGAAATTATATTAGAGAATATAGACAACATAATGTAACTCCTATAATTTTTATTTTATCAAGATTTATAACTATATCTATTTTGGAAACTATACCTATTGGTGCTATCTTTGCAGCAATAACTTATTTCATGTGGGGATTAAGATCAGGTGTTGGACATTTTTTTATATATTTTATTATTTCAATTTTAATTACTTTAATTGGTATGTCTGTTGGAATGTTATGTTTTGCAATAGGGAATGATTTTGCATTATCTACAATGTATTTAAATTTTATTTATCAATTATTAAATAGTTCATGTGGATATTTTGTAATACATCCATTAGGTTGGATTAGATGGACTAAATATATTTCTTATTTTTGGTATGGATTTGGTGCATCAAGTGCAAATCAATTCACTAATTGGGTGGGGGATTGTCCTTTTAAGACTGGTGATGAAAGATGTGTGCAATATACAGGTAATTATCAATTAAAATTATTAGATCTTCCTAAAGGTTGGATTGCAGAACCAATTGGAATTTTGATAGCTTGGTTATTTGGATTTTATTTATTAGCTTGGATTGCATTAAGTTTTAGATCTTATGATACACAAATGTCAAAAAGTGTTGAAAATAAAATTGGAAATGATGAAGAGTCTGATATAGAGATTAATATTGATTCAGAGAAAACAATACTGAATCAAGAACCAATAGCTAAAACTAAAGATGCATCTTCATTCAATATAAGGCTTGATCATATAAATTTACAAACCAATTCACAAACACCTACTTGGATTTTACAAGATATAAATGCATCATTCCAATCATCATCTTTAAATGTCATTATAGGTCCATCAGGTAGTGGTAAGACATCTTTACTAAAACTATTATCAAATAGATTGCCTAGTGGATTAGTATCTGATGGAAATTTTTTATCAATAAATTCAATTCAACCATTAAGTCCAAAAGAACTATCAAATATATCATCTTTTGTTGCTCAAAATGATTCAAGTTTAATCCCGACTTTATCAGTTAGAGAAACATTATATTATCAAGCAAAATTACGTTTACCTCCATCAGATCAAGATCATATCCCATCAATTGTAAATTCATTAATTAGAAAAGTTGGACTAATTGATTGTGCAGATAGAATGATTGGATCAGAATTTACAAAAGGTATATCAGGAGGTGAAAAAAGAAGAACATCAATTGCTATTCAATTATTATCTCGTCATAGTATAATGTTTTTAGATGAACCAACATCAGGATTAGATTCACAAACTGCTTTATCAATATTAAAGATGTTAAAAAATTTAGCACAAATTGAAGGTACTACTATTATTACTACTATCCATCAACCTAATGAAGATATGATTGATTTATTTGATAGATTATTAATTTTAAATCATGGAAAAGTTTTATTTGATGGGATGAAATCTCAATTAGTTGGTTATTTGCAATTTAATGGATTTTCAGTAGAAACAAACATTATCAATTGTATTTTGGATAATTTAGCTTCAGGATTTAACTTTTTACCAATTGAATATCCAATACTTGAAGAGAAAAAACAAATAGATTTGAGAAGTTATCAAGTTAAACGTGTTCCGTTTCCCATAGTATTATCAACATTAACCAAAAGACAATTTATAACAACATGGAGATCAGTTGATATATTATTTACAAGAATTATTCAAGTCATTTTATTAGGAGTAGTTCATGTTATTTATTTCACTCCTTTAAAAAATAATCAAGCAGGTATACAAAATAGATTAGGTTTAATTCAAGAAGTTTTAAATTTATATTTTATTGGATTGATTAATAATATTTCATTATATCCAAAGGAAAGAGATATTTTTTATCAAGAATATAAAGATGGATTATATGGTGTAAACGAATTTATATTATCTTATTTAATTAATGAATTACCTGGAGAAATTATACCTACATTAATATTTAGTGCTTTAATTGTATTTCCAATTGGATTACCAAGAAATCCAGCAATGTATTTTGGAATGTTTTTTTCATGTTTTGCATCTATAAATATTGGAGAATCATTAGGTATTATAATGTTAAGTATATTTGATCATTTAGGAGTAGCTACAAATATCTTGGGGATTTTAATGACAATTGCAGTATTTATGGCAGGTACAATGAGTTTACAAATGCCTATTTTTTTCAGAGCTTGGAATTGGATTAATCCTTTAAAATATGCAGTTGGAATATGTGCAAAATTAGGTTTTCAAAATCAAATTTTTGAATATAACAACAGTGGTACGGAAGCAATATTAAATACTGGTAAAAAGGTATTAGAATATTATAATTTAAATCATAATTTAAAAGTTTATTTTAGTGCATTGATTATATGTTTAATTATTTATAGAATTATAGCGATATTGATTTTAACTATTAGAGTTAAAACACTTTTATAAAACTTTTATAAAAAGTTTAATATTATCACAACATTTTGTTGTAAATATATTTTGAATTGATTGTTATTCTTGTTGGGATACAACTAATGAAATAATTTTCATTTCCCAAATTTTTAAACTTATTGAATATAAATCGATCATAAATTCATCATTAATTGAAGTTGATATTTCAAAACACCAAATTTCTTTAAAATATTGAAATATACTAGTTTTCAAATCATTATTTATATTTTCAATTGGTTTTAATTTATTACTTAATAATATGACATTTCTTGAATTTTTTAATTCTTGAAATAAAAATTTTATAATTTCTAATTCAGATTTTTGAAAATCATTTTCTTTGACATAGATTAAATTATTTAAAATGATTTTAAATCTTTCATCAAATTCAGTTCTATAATTTAATTTTACTTCTTCACTTTTTTCTGAAACTTGTAATGTATTTAAATCTTCAATTAAATCATACATTTTAATTATAAAAACCACAGCATCATTTGAAATTGCCCCAAATACATCTGAATGATTGAAATTTTGTAATGTTTCTTCATCTGTTAATTTTTGTTCAAGTCTTGAAATATCACCATCACCTATTGAATCATCAAAAATTTGTGGAATTTTATCAAATGGTAATGAATTTTTACATTTTTGGTCTTCTTTGTTCTTATTATGAGTTATACCTCTAAAAATTCGACTTAATAATCTAGCCATATTAAGGATATTTGTGAGGTTTATATAACGTTACAGTATAATTAGCAAAATGCACTGATTTGTTATAAAATAAGAAAACTGTCTTTCTTCCTTTTTTCTTTACACTAGTCAAAAATAATGAAGTGTTGTCTGTTTTGTCAAATCTAGGTTATTTGATATGTCATTAGATCTCAAGATTCATGGTAATAATTTTGCAGCCAAAAGAAGATATTGCTACCAACCGAGTTTTATAATTTTGTATTAGACTTTTGGTACTACTATGAAACGAAAATTTAAAATCTCAAACTCAATTATACATCTTCATTTCTTTACTAAAAGCTTCAATAATTCACTAGCCTCGATTTGAATTCAGCGGAAGAAATATCACATTTGCTGTATGATAAATTAAATAAGTCGTTCATGTAAGGTCAAGAAGAAGGCTTTGCAACCAATATTACTGCATATGAGAAAGAAATTTAAATAGGAGATCTAACACAACGTTATTTCTTTTTTCATTTTTTATTTCTGATTTTCAATTATTTTACATATTGATGATGTCAGAATGTATCGATATATTAATATTATTACTCTCATGTTAATATTTGACTAAAGTTCATTACTTGACTACCTGAGTGAGTATAAATTCGTAAAACCTTAATTGTCCAAGCTAATACCTTACAAATTTGAACCCAAATAAGATATGTTCAGTTAAAACCTGCCCCATTTGGGGAATTTTAAACTTTTAAATCGGCCAAATTAGTTGCCTTAAAATTTTAAAAATCACTCAGTTGTTTTAAACGTAAATTATAACTTTATAACTATAACAATAGAGATTTTAAGTAATAATACATTAACTTGTTCACCTTTTGTTTATTAAAAATTTCAATCGTCTCTCGTCCTGATTATCAGTAACAAAATATATTTCATTGATGATAGATATTTATTTTTTTTCACATACAATAGGCTGAACTGGATTGTCCAACAATCATAAGTTTACTTCTTCAAAATCATTGTCTACTTATCAACACTTTTTCAATTCAATTAGATTAGAATATTCATTATATATAATCAAAAATTTTGAAAAATTCATATTTATTATATTTTTACGTCATATATATTACAAATACTAGCAAATCATTATTCAATTCATATATTGCATATTTTACAATTTTATTTACTTCAATTCACCTTCATTTCAACTCATAAGTTATGTTCAAAGGGTTGAGAAAGAAAGCTTCAATTCTTTCACTTTATACAACTACTTCAAATCAAAGTATAGATTCAACAAATGAACCAAATTCAGATCAATCAAATTATGAAAAAGTTATAAGACAAGTACATGATTTTGAAATTGCTTTAAAGGCTATGGATTATCTTTTAGATGATAGAACAGATCAAGGAACTAAATTATTAGAAGAAGAATCTAAAACTATATCAATTGATGGACAACCAAGAGCAGTTTTCCCATTAGCCTTGGGTGTTATGGAATTTATTGAAGCAACTTTAGGATTTGAACCTGAAGTAATGGCTAAAGCTCATAAGACATTATCAGAAGCTGAAAATATATCAATTAATAATGCAAAATATAATGTACGATATCAATTAGCAACTTCAAATATTTATCCTCCAGGTACTGAATTTCAAGTTACTCAAGCTGAATCTACATTATTAAATGCTTTATTAATGTTATTAACTGAAAATAATGGTATGGTGGAAAGTGCTAAAGCATTATTTAAATTAAGAAAAGCTTATCAAATTTTAGATGCAGTTTATAAAAAGATTAAAGAACTGGAACCTATTTTCAATAAAAATTTAGCAAAATTAAGGAAAAAAGCAGCAGCTACAACAAATGGATCTTCTTTGAAACAAGGATTGACTATGAATAATAATTCAATAAGTACAGTTGATTTACCAGGTTATGATTCTCAAACTAGTTCAACAACTTCATTACCACAAGATTTAAAATTAATGAAAAATTTAGAAAAAATATTTCTTATGAGAAAAGCAAGAATTGAAGGTACAAATTTGGGAAACAACACCACCAAAAAGAATATAAATTTATTTGAAGATCTGAATAGTTCAATTACTTTAATAAAACAAAGTAATAATAATAGTCCACAAAATCACACCCCAAAAATATTTATTAATGAAAATTCAAATTCAGATGATGAAGAATTTGTAGATGCTTTGGAAAATTTAACAACTACAACTGATTTAAGTAATAATGATTTATCCCAACCAACAATTGATTCAAGTGCTCAATCTATATTATCATCAGTTGAAACTTCAGAATCATCACCTGTGTCTGATTCTCACTTACATGTTTCAACAACTGATGAATTCATTCATTCTGGTGTTCAATTATGTTTTGGGATTTTACAAGTTGTGTTATCTTTAATTCCACCAGCTATTGGGAAAGTATTATCAATTGTTGGATTTAAAGGTGATAGAGATATTGGATTAAAATTATTATGGACAACTGCCATAACATCAAGAAATGTTCATGGAGAATTAGCATTATTATTTTTATTAATGTTTTATGATGGACCTATACAATTTGTTGATACTGGATTTAAATTACCAAATACAACTTCAAATAATAATATACTATCTTTAGAAAATAAAACTACTGTTTCTGATAGTGAATTACAAAAAATTATGGATGATCCACCTAATTATACTGGTCAATTATTAAAAAGAGCTCGTCATCATTTCCCACATAATGCATTATGGATACTACAAGAAGGTAGAATGTTAGCTGCTCATGGTGATTTAATCAAAGCAAGTACAATAATGCAAAATTTTACTGATGATAAAAATAATAAGATTCAAATGCAACAAATTGAAGCTTTATTAGTATTTGATAGAGCTATGATTTATATGTATATGCATGAATATGATAAAGCAGCAAGAGATTTAATATATTTAATTGAAATTAATTCATGGTCAAAAGCTGTATATTTATTTATGGCAGCTGCATGTTATCTTGAAAAATATAGAATGATTAAAATGGGATTAGTCAAAGTTGATAATATTGAAGAAGAAAGTAAAAAATATTCTGAATTATTTTCAAAATATATGAAATTGTCATTAAGTTATGTACCTGGTCATGGATCAAATGCTCAAAAAAAAGGAGGGCTTGGAGGATCTGGAAAACAAATGCCATTTGATAAATTTTTGTTGAGGAAGTGTAAACATATTGAAAATCGTAAAAAACAATATCCAAATTTATCATATGCTGATTTAGTTGGTACTTCATTAGTTCATGAATTAATATATTTTTGGAATGGATATAATAGAATGACACAAGATAATTTTAAAATTGCTTTAAAATTATTAGGATATTCAGGAGCTGCCAATACTGAATTATCAGCAAATACTACAAATCATTCCTACGCTAAAATTGAAGAAACAGAAGATGAAGCAATGATTAGATATTTTTTACAATCTATAATATTAAGACAATTAGGTCAAGTAAAAGAAGGTTTAAAAATATTAGATCAGCACGTAATTTCAAAATATGTAATATCAGATCAACCACAATTTAGATTTCATAAATTATCATATAGTCCATATATTTATCCAACTGCATTTTATGAAAAAACAATGTTTATTTGGTTGCTAAAAACAAGATTATCTGAAAATGTTGATATAAAATCTGCAGCAAATGAAAGTAAAAATTGGTTAAAAAAAGCAGAAATTGTTGGTGAAGGTGATTATGAATTAAGTAATAGAACTAGTATGCGTATAAAAGCAGCTGGTGATAGATTAGATTTATATAGTTAAAATATTTATAGACTGAATTAGAATTGTTCAAAAAATAAAGATCTTTTCTCATTATCAGTTTAACTCGATGACTAAAATTGAACCCAATTATGAAACTCAGCTCAACCTAGATGATCAACTGTAAAGTATTGCTCTCAATATAGTATAGCTTGGTGTACAAAATTATAGCGGTCCTGCACTTAACGAAAACGAATTATTTGTACAAATCAGGAAGAAAAATTGATAATTTACTATCCTTCAAGTGACCAACAAACACGCCATAACTTATGAGATAATCACAATTCTTTCTCAATTAGATCAAACATTCCTTCAAATACAGTTCAATTACATCTCAAAGCAAACAAAGATACAAAATGTCTAGTAAAAGAATTAATCTACCTTATACGACTCAAGATTTATTTCCACAATCAATGACAACTCAATCAAATTCCAAAACTCCTAATTCAACAAGAGCAGGTTCAATAATATCAACTCCATCATCATTCTATTTACCACGACCTAATTTACATCATTATAATTCTAAAACATCTTACAAACAAAAATTTAAAAAAGCATCAAATTTTATATCAAGAATTGAATTTAAAAATTTAAAAACAATGATAAAAAGGCTATTTAAACCAAAGACATTAGATTTTGAAACTGCTATATGGGAAATATTTCATCTTATTATAAATCCAAGAAAAATGTATAGATCTCATTATTATTATAGACAACAACAAAAACATCAAGTAACTCAAAATGGAGGTTTAAATACTACTCAATCTCAAATTTCAAATAATTCACAAATATCTTCAGTTATACAAACTAATGAAACTAGTTCTTATACAAGAGATGATCCTTCATTTTTAATTTTAATTACTTTATTTTTATCTATAAGTGCTATTGCATGGGGTTTAGCTTATTCACCTAACATTATAGATATTTTAAAATTAATCTTGTATATGGTTATAATAGATTTTTATATAATGGGGATAATAATATCAACAATTACATGGATAGTTACTAATAAAATTTTTAATTTAGATTCTCAGATATCAAAATATTCAATAAATTATATTGAATGGGGTTTTTGTTTTGATATTCATTGTAATTCATTTTTAATTATATGGTGTTTATTATACTTGGTTCAATTTATTTTATTACCTATAATAAGAATTAAAAATTCCATATTAGGTTTAATTATTGGTAATACTTTATATTTTGGATCAATTGGTTATTATTTTATTGTTTCATTTTATGGATTTAATTCATTGCCCTTTATAACATCAACTATTTTAAAACTGAATTATAAAAATCCTGCAAGGATTTTACAATTAATTGTTGTTGGAGGAATATTACCAATTTTATTAATAATATGGTTAATTACTATATTATTTAGAATAAATGTTGCTGAAAAAATGATACACCTGTATTTTAATTAAAAACTATTTACAAAAATTTACTTATATTTCAGAATCCCAAATTTTTTTTAATAATTCATTAGTATCTTTTGAAGATAAAACATTTGCATTTTTGGTAGTATTTAATAATAAATTTTGTTTATATCTATTAATAAATCCTAATACTCCAATATCAGTTACAATTTGTTTTTTATTTATTTCTCTTGATGAAAAACGTAATCTTATATTATTATATTGAGATAAAATTTTTTCATTTTGAATTTTAAATTCATAAGATAATGAATTTGAGGTGGTGTTATTATTTTCTAATTCATATTCATAAAGCTTTTTATAATCCATTAATTTTTGTTGAGTTCTATTTAGTTTAGGAAAATTATTATCATCATTTTTAAAATTTGTTATATCTTTAATCATTTCATTAAATTCATTAGGAAAATTAAAATCATTTTCTAAATTTTCTATAGGATATTGAGTATCTTTTTGTTCATTTTGAGGAAGAACGTTATTGTTATCATCATCATCATCCAGTTCACTTTGAATTAAATTTGATGTTTTTTCAGAAAATGCATTTTCAGTTAACGATTTTAAAGAATTTACTCCAGAATTAGCCATATGAATCATTTTTTCATAAAGATTTGGTTGGATCTTTATTTGATCTTCTGTAGAATCCTTTTTAATTTTTTCCAATTCTTTATATGAATTATCAGTTGACATATTCATTGCATTATTTACTATGGGTCTTTTAGTATCATATTGATCTTTTAATACAGTTAGTGGACTAATAGAATCTTTATTGATGAAATTTGATGAATTATTATCTTCATTTTGAGGTAATGAATCGGGTAATTGATATGAATTCCATCTTCTAAACCCAGGTCTTTGTTTTAATTGTTGTTGATCATCTTTGGTGTTATTGAGTTGTCGTTTAATATGTTGATGAGTTTGATCAATATGAGGTATTCCATGAGCCGAGATAGATCTAGTTAATGATGATTTAAACTGCAGATTTTGATTTAATATTGCTTGTTGTAATAATTCATGATGAGCTCTTGAACTTTTTTTACGATTTTGTTGTTGTTGATCTTTAGTTGGAACAAAATTAATAGATGATGCTGAAGTTGATCTTGATGCATCTCTAGTATTTACAATTGTATCAGGTTTAAGTAATGAATCTTTACTTATCGTTCTACCCCTTTCTTCAAATTGTTGTTGTGGTTGTATATTTCTATTATCATTAAATAATTTTTGATTGAAATTTGCAACATTTCTCAGATGTTGAGATAACGGTCGTAGATCAGCCATTAGGTGTGAATTAGGTGTAATAAAAGGTGATTGGGTAGGGGTATTAAGTGAGACTAGTACTGGGTCCTTTTAATCAGTCCTCTTTGAATATAAATCAACTTATACAATTAATAATTTGTTATCTTTAAATCCTCAAAACTTTGATCAAATCAATCAATAAAGATCAATTGATAAGAAACTTTAATTTTCTCTTATCTTCACGTGACTTACTCTATTTTGTGTCATATTCGTATGTATCA
The DNA here is from genome assembly GCF_024610245.1 of Lodderomyces pseudojiufengensis. Lineage (NCBI taxonomy): Eukaryota > Fungi > Ascomycota > Pichiomycetes > Serinales > Debaryomycetaceae > Lodderomyces > Lodderomyces pseudojiufengensis. Next base: position 144,292 of record NW_026261533.1, read on the forward strand.
GATTATTATTGCGATTTAACCAATATCTATATCTCATATTTTATACTTATATACCAATAATTTGTACTTCTAGTAACCTTCAAGTTAATTTGAAGTAGGGCTAGTAAATTATCAGACTTTAAAAACAAATCCAATTTATGAGTTACACACCGAGAGAGGACAAAACAACCTTAAATTAGTCATTATGTGCATTACTATTTAATTTTGCTATATATTAATCATCATAGATTTCATCATCATAACTACTCCTCCTCACCATCATTCAAATGATAACAACCCATCCTTTAAATTTTCTTCAGCAGATTTAATTAAAGTTTTTCTTCTTTGATTTACTAATTCAGCTAAATTAATAATTTTAATTTTATTTTCTAATATAGTACCAACTTTATTTGGTTTATTTATTGCAATAATTTTTTCAAAAATTTCACTTAAATCTTCAACAGTTTTATTTAAAAAATCTTGATTTGTTTCAAAAATTTGTGAAAAATTTGATTTATTTAAATAAAATGCAAAACAATAAGTCCATTTTAAAGTTTTTCTACCATTTTGTAAAGATCTCATTGCATCAGGTAAAAATTGAACATCATTCCATGATAAATGATTTTCATTTTTATTAGATCTTCTATCTTCCATATATAATTTTGTAACTTCATCAATTTTTTTTAAAATTTTTTGATCACCTTTCATTGAACTTTCATGTATTGAATATCTTTTATAAAAATGTAAATATCTTTCTAAAGTTTGTCTACTTTTATTTTTTCTTATTTCATCTTCTGCTCTTTCATCTTTAAATCTATTACATGAATAATTATTATTATGTTGTTTCCAATCTCCTGAACAAATCCAACAAAATTCATGTTTACATTTTCTACATGTCATATGATTACATCCTCCATTTTTTTCAATTGATGTATGACATTTTGGACATTGATGAGTATGAGCATCTATCCAATGAGCAGTTTCTGAATCATCTGCACATTTTTTAATCCATTTTTTAACTAACCAACAAGTACATGGTAAATGATTTTCATAATTACATTCAAAACAAAATTCATGATGTTCTGAACAACCAACAATGGGGACTTTTGAAATATCTATTGAATTTTGATTATTTTCTTCTTGACTAGATGAAGTAGTAGTATTAGTAGATTTCACAACTTCTGTAAATCCTTTACAATCTGTTGCTGGACACCATTTAAAATTATTTTTTTGATTAATCCATTCTCTTGCTGATGATATAAATAATGGGTTTTCTTCAATTGGTTTTTCAGCAATTATTAATGTATGTTCTGCTTCCATTATTGCAATCATATGAGCTATATCTTTATGAGGAATTGATAATTTACATTCTGGTTCCATACATCTTATTAATTGACCATTATTTACTTCATTCATAATATATTTATAATAACAATCAATACAATATTTATGATCACAAGTTAATGAATAAGTTTCAACTTGATTATAAGTTTCACAACAAATAAAACAAGTAAAATCTTTTAATTTTTCAAATTTATTATTTGAATCATTTAACGGTAGACCACATTGTTGTAAAAATTTATCTTTATTACTGAAAAATGAATCTAATACTTCATCTGATTGCCATTTTTTAAATTGTAACATTATTAATAAATCATTATCATTACATTCATTTAATCCAACATTTTTTAATTTTTTTAAAGATTGTAGAAAATGAGTTTGAATAAAATGATCTAAACTCCATGGTAAATATAAAGTTCCATTACATCCAACATTTATTGAATCATCTATGATTTTGGAGGATGGAGTTTCTGAAGTTTTGGTGTTTTTGTCGAAAATATCTTCATCATTATATTGATCTTCTTCTTCTTCTGACTCAAAAGATATATCTGATGTTTGATCGTTTAACTCATGTTCATCTTCTTCTTCTTCTTCATCTTCTATTTCAATTACTTCATCTTCATCTTCATCGTCAATTTCTATTACTTCTTGATCTTCATCTTCATCATCTACATAAATATATGATATTTCACTATCTGATGACATATGCTGTTGATAGTTTTATTCAGTTGAGTTGGTTAGTGGTTGAAAGTGAAATTAAATATTGGTTGTAAAAAGTAGTTGATAATAAATAATATATTTTTGTTATTGTTTTATTATTATGAATAATAATTTATTGATAGGAAATTATTAAATATGTGTAATACTAAAATTAAGTAATATTAAGTATAATTTATTGACTAATAAGGGATACTATTTAAAACAACTTCAAAACACTGATGAAGTGAATTTAATCTAAAGAACTTAATACCTTACTAATGAAGGTAAATTTAAAACCCTATTTAATTGATGATAAGTACTAGCAGGATAACCGGGTAGATTTGATTTTGATAAGCTTTTTCAAAGTTCAAAGATAAATGAACTTAAAAGTTAAAATTTGTATGAGAAAACGCGTCTTAATAAAGTAATATCAGACGACAGAATGAAATTAAGGCCTACTAATAACCTAATTTCTTTGAATTATTTGAAGGTTTTGCCACCAAATTTGTTTCAATAGACTATTTAATAATTAATAAAATGTGAAACATATTGATAACACACAGCTACCATATGACCAATTCTAGTTTTGTCACCATTATATACAGTACCACCAACCTTCATATCATCCATCTCTATAAAATAAATTTTTCAAATTTTTTTTCATCTTTTTAATCTCTCTTTTTTTTTCTTTTCTTTCTTCTTTAATCATCAGTAGTGGTTATACTATATCTAATATAATATAACAACTATATAATTTATAAAGACTTATTAACTTTATTTTAAGTATATCATAGATGTATACTTTCAATTGAGTTAAATACAATTAACCCAATAGCTAAGTATTATAAGATTGACCTTACTAACAATTTGGCCACAATCAGTACTTCGTTTCGGTCTTTTAGATGAGATAACGGCATTATTACATGTATTTTCAAAAATAATAAAGTTCTGGTAATTTTATGAACCTACTGGGGTTCATATATGTTTATCCAGATAAATGCATGGTGCTACATTTATAAATAATACTCCTTTAAACGATACAAATCTAATAATCTCTTCATTCGATATTGATGATTATATTTGAATTGGTTACGTTAATGCGCAAAACTAATAATATTTTCTAAATCTCGCAAATTTGGTAGCAAGTAAAATAAGCTTACGAAATCAATTTTTTTTACCTTACGAAGTTTAATGTCATTCAAATCATACAACCTATTAACAAATCAATCTTATTTTAGACTCAACTCCCCCAACTTCATCCAACTTTTAATCATACCAAAGACTTTATTACTTACTACATATTATAATTATTGCATATATTACACAACACAGAACTAGAAAATGGCTCATAGATTATTAGTAAATGTAATATTTACAGGTGCATCAGTATTTGGAAGAGCATTTACAGAAGCATATAAACAAGCAGCAAAAGCATCTGCAGCAGGAGCAGCAGCAGGTGGACCAGCAAAAGCAACATCACAAGGTGGAATATCAACAGAAGAAGCTCTCAAGATTTTAAATTTAGAAAAAAATGAAATTACAATGAATAAAATTGATGAAAAATATAATTATTTATTTAATGTAAATTCAAAAGATCAAGGTAATTCATTTTATTTACAAAGTAAAATATATTATGCAATGGATACATTAAAGAAAGAAATTGAATATTTAGAAAAATTAAAAAACTCAAAAGAAAATGGAGGAGGAACGGCGTCTAGTTGATAAGAATGGAGATAAATGAATTATTAAATTGAATTAATAGAAAGGTGAATTTGGACCATTATTGTATATTATAAGTTGTTTCTTCTTGTTGTAAATAGATACTTTTGTTCAATTAATAGAACATTTTGGTTAATGAATTATGTTTTATAGAAAGTGTTTGAAATTTTCTCTCAATCTATCAAGGGATTCCAAATTTTATGGAATGATAATCAAGAAACTGGTTAAATCCTGTATTATTTATGATATATATCTCTATACGACATTTAATAATAGAAACGAGTTTCATTAATATTGTGTAAAATATATTTCTATACTAATTTCAGTTTTGTTACTATTTTCTCGTCGTAAAATAAATTTAAAAAAAACAATACAACTTTATAAAAGAACCTATATCATCAAACATATATACAACAACATCCATAGAATCATTAATCAAATATACCAATACTTGTATATAGAATAAGTACCACTGTTAATACGCACACAACACTTATCAAACTTGTTTTTTATTCACTCAAAATATTTATAATTTTAGTAATAACTCATACATGATATATCAGTCTCAACTTAATCCTTAAAATCAAATGGCAAATAAAGACGAAGAACAGTTATTACAAGATGCTTCAACATTATTGATGTTCGCTAATGTAGCAGCTCAACAACAACTGAATCAAGGCTCACCTAATCTGACTATATTATCACCTCCTTTAAATAATATTCAACCTTTAAATAATAATAAAGAAATTTCACCTCCTCATCAACAATTACAACAATCATTATCAAATAGTGAAACATCACCTAATATATCATCCAAACCACTTCCGCAACCATTACCTTTACCTCAACAACAACCACAACAACATTATCAACAGCATTCACGATCAAATAATCAATATTCTCCACCACAGTTTCAAACAAATCCTCAAATACCGGTTCAATCCATAGACTCAGCACAACAAAACTCATTTATAAATAGAAATGATCAAAATATACAGCTGCAGCAGGTTCTGCAAGCTTTACCAATTCTTAAATCTCAAACATCAAAATCAGCACAATCTAAACCACCTCTTAGAAAAAGTTCTATTAGTTTAATGATGAATAATCCAGAACTGGAAGAAACATTTCAAAAACCTACAGAATCAAAACCAATCTCAGAACAGCCAATAACTTCAAAATTAAAAGAAAATTCATCATCACCTGGTACAAAATATGAAAGAGGTATAGATTTAAGTAAAAAAGAAAGAGATAATAATAATGCTATGATTGCAGCAGCAGCTTTATCTGTAGCTGCTGAAAATCCATTTCCTAAAAGAGAACAACAACAACAACGAATTATATCGAAAGAAGTTACTACTCCAATCATAGCTGAAAAGACAGAGCAAAAAGTAATAACTGAAAACATTGCTCCATTAAATGAAACACCTAAATTTATTGAAAAAGAAGAAATAACCACACAAAAAGTAGAAGAAATCCCTCCATTATCATCCTATCAAGTAGATGCCGATTCTGGATTAATTGGTTGTATATGTGGATTAGAAGATGATGATGGATTCACAATTCAATGTGATGTATGTTTTAGATGGCAACATTGTGTATGTATGGGATATGAAAATGGTGATGAAGTTCCAGAAGATGAATATAAATGTTATTATTGTGATCCATTAAAATGGAATAAATTTGATCCTTTAATTGCAAGAGAAAAAACATTAATTAGATTAGAAAATGAAAAAATGGATCAAGATGAAAAAGAAAGAGAAGAAACTCAAGAATTGGAAAAAAATAATGAAAAAATTACTAATGAATTGGAAAAAAAAGAACCAGCTAATAATAAAAGAAAACAGCTGAATTCAGATAAACCGGAAAAGAAACGAAAATCTGATGATAAAGGTACATCCCCAGTGAATGCAGATTCCAAGAATGATTCACGTTCACAGCAGCAACAACAACAACAACAACAACAACAACAGCAGCAGCAACCACAACTACAACAATCACCAACACTTCAAGAACCTCCAAAATATGATGATTTACCAAATAAAAACAATGAACTATTAGAAGATGGAATGACAGCAGAATCATATCAATCAGTTTATTATACATTAAAAGATAATGATTATAAAAGAAAATCAGTTAAATCTTTTTTATCAAATTTAGGTAAAGAAATATCACCAGAAAATTTATCAGAATCAACAAATATAGAAATAATGTCATTAAAACAATTTAAATCATTACAATTAAGTCAAATTATAAGACCTAAATATTTAAAATATCTTTCAGATAATAATAAATTTAAAAAATTAAAAAATTTTAATCAAACTAAAATTGAAGTTAAACCATATACAGATAATCAAAAACAAAAATTTAATGGGATATCAAAATTATCATTATTTATAAGTTCAAATGATTTAAAAATTATACCTGAAAACACTCCAATAATAGAATATTTAGGAGAAATTGATTTTTTTAAAAATTATATTAACGATAATATAAATCAATATCAATTATGGGGAACAACAAAACCCAAAGTTTTAAAAACTAGTTTAAATTTAAATGACAAAAATTTTATTGATCTTATTATAGATTCAAGATTTGTTGGAAATGAAAGTAGATTTATTAGAAAATCATGTTATTCATCATCAAATGTTAAATTAAAATCAATATATATACCAGAACAAAATAAATTTAAATTTTTGGTAGTAACATCAAAACCAATAATTTTAAAAGATGAAAATTCAATAGAAGAATTAAGATTAACATGGGATTGGGATTTAAATCATCCAATTTTAAAAATTTCAAATAATAATCAATTAAAATTTGAAAATTTAAATAATGATGAAAAATCAGCATTAATTACTTATGTTGATAATATTTTACATTTTGTTGAATGTGGTTGTTCAACTTTTTCAAATTATAATAATTGTGCTATATTTAAAATTAAAAAAGCTACAAGTTATCTTATGAGATCAACTAGAAAAGCAAATAATATAAGTAATATAAATTTAACTAAAAATAAAGAAGAATTAGTTTTACCAAAACCTGAAAAAAATTATATAAGTTGGGAAAAGAGATTAATTGAAAGAGATTTAAAATTACAAGATGAATTATTGAACAAAAAACAAACATCTATGGAAGAATCACCAATTGAAGATGAAACAACTAAGAAAGAAGTAGATTCAAATGATTCTTATCTTATTGAAAATGAAAAAGCATCAAAATTAGAAAAACCATTGATATTTTTAAAACTTCCTTATAAACAACAATTAATAATGCAAGCTCAAATAATTAAACCAATAGATTTAATGGATATTGATAAAGAAGATGAAAAAATTAAAAAGGAAGAAGAAAATGTTGTTGATGAAAATGATGAAGATGAAGATGACACAATTATTCCAATACCAATTATTGAAAGACAAAAAACAACAAAAAAATTATCATTTTTAGATTATATAGGTCATGGTAAGAAATAAATAAACTAAGTAACTTTAATCCCGTGAATATTATATTTATTTTAAACTATAAAAATTTGTAATTATTATATATAAGATGAAGAAGAAAACCCCAGAAAATCCCCCAATTGTAAAAAAATAATGTCAACCCTGTTTGTAAATTAAATGAAATGAAAATGTATGTAGTTGTATTAATTGATGGAAGAAATTTGAATGATTAATTACCTCTTTATATATATATGTGTGTGTGCAATTTAAGTAATTAATTTCTTCAAAATCCTTCATATCAATTGATACTTTGATAAAATCATTGAATTATAATTATTTTATTTTTAATTTTTTTTATTATCTAATTCTAATAATTTTTCAGTTGATACATCATCTTGATCATTTTCATTAATTTCATTGACTCCACCATTTGGATTATTAAAATTATGTAATTTAACTTTTTCAAATAATTCTGTTTTTTCTTGTTGTGATAATTCATGTTTCTTTTTATTTTTTAAATAATACATTGGATTTAATTTTATTAATGTTAAATTTTTTGTAAATGGTAAATGTCCTGTTTTTTCTTCATAAAGCATTAACATTAATACAGCAATAATAAATAACCAATAAATATTATAACTTATAACTGATCCATAAGTAGCTGAATTTTGCCATCCCAAAAGGGCATTAAAAATATCCCAACCATTATCAGTTTCTGGATTACAACAATTTACATGCCATACTGATTTTGCTATATCATAAGTACCTGGTCCACTTCCATTTTCAGAAGCATCTCCACCAGTTTTTTGATTATAAGTATAAGTTTCAAAATACCATATACCTCTTGAAAATAATCCTGCAGCAATTAAATATAATATACAAGTTGAAATAATTAAAAATATTTGCATTGATAAATTTGAACCAAAATAATATAATAATGTTCCAACAGCAATACCTGCAATTAATCCAACTATAACAGGAATTGGGAAACTTGTTGCAGGTTGATTTATACCAACACCTCCAACAAAAACAACTGCTTCTAAACCTTCTCTTAAACAAGTAATAAATGGTAAAATGAATAAAGCATATTTTTTGGTCCATTGAGCTAAATTAAATTTCCAATGAGTAGTTTTCTTACCAGTACCATTTTCAATTTGTTTACCAACTGGTTTAACAATAGCTTGAGCTAATTTAACTCTCCATTTTTCTTTCATTTTATTAATTCTTAACATTGGTATACCCATTAAACTAATTAAAACAGTAGCAATTATACAAAATATACCTTCCCATAAATCTTCAGATTTTGACCAAATATCATTACCTAATCCATACCAAGCACCAATAAATGCACAACCTAAAATTAAACATATTATAACACCTAAAATCGCCCCTAGCCAAATTTGTTTTCTTAGCTTCTTATAAACAACAGGATCTTGAGTTGAACTACCTAAACCTTGTTTTAAAAATGCTAATAAAACTGATACAACTATAACTGCTTCTAATGATTCTCTAAATACAATGAAAAAAATTTGAACATTAAAAACATTAACCATTTTGTAGTATTTGAGTTTACCTTTCCCTTTTAGTTTAAGCTATTAGTTTAATTCTTAGTTGATTAGTATATTTCAATATTTAGTGAACTCGTTTGTATGTTAGTTTATTCAATTGACCCCTAAGAAATATTTTATTAGCTTCGTATAATTTTTAATTCTTGGACAAATATAATTATTTCTTTCCCCCTTAAAATTTGAAACAAGAAACTTAAAATGAAGAATTAGTTTAAAATGAATGAAAGAATGGTATGGTTGAAACAAGTTAGTTAAGAAAAGAAATAGAAGAAAAAGAAGAGCAAATTTCAATTAGTCAATTTAGGAGAAAATTGAGATAAGTTTATATTTATATTGATTTGAAAAAATTTAAGTGTGTATGTATGTTTTGTTGAAAAATTAATTAAAATGTATAGAGAATTAAAAAAAAATTTTATTATTATTATTATTCTATTGTTTAAAATTAACTAATAATTTTATTTGTTTGACAGATGGTTTTGATAAAGGATATTAAAAAAGTGTATTTTGTGGTACTAGTAAAACAATAGAAACGTATAGGACTTTATAATTTATATCAGGTTAAGTTAATAAATAAAGATGAGACAAACCAATCAAATGAAATTGAAAAATATGAAAAGAAGTTTATTGTTTTTTTAATTTTATTTAATTTCAGCATAAGGATACATGGATTTACAGTTTATCAATAGAACATTGTTTTGATAGAGTGTAGTAGTACATTCTTTTATCAGTGGAACTTGATTAAAAAAAAGAAAAAAATTAACCAATGCTAACTTAGTTTCATCTCTGAATTGTATGATAGTATAAATTTGTAATTTGAAATTAGTCTGGTGATTTTAAAGAATTGATGTTTAAATTGTATTCACATAAAGATTAATTACCCTGTTACCAATAAAATCATCTCTCCAAATCGCTCAATTAAAAATGATTTTGTACTAAAACTTTAATTAAAATTGAACCATCTGATAATTAAAATTTGTAGATTAACTTTATAGATTAAATTGATAAAATTTTAAAGTGTAATTCTTTTAACCAATTAAAGTGGAGAAAAATTGTATTTTTTCGTATTATAAATTTCCTTCTTCAAAATGCACATAAATAAACGAAAGAATTGTATTATGACTACTTAACCATTAGTTACTAAATCCTACATAGACTAAATTTATTGACTCTATTATCAAATCAATATATGTATTCTTCAATTTAATTTGAAAAAAAGCCATAAATTGAATCTCTTAAATTTTCTTAAGCCCTTCTTCTTTTTTCTATTCCTTTCAAAGCCTTTCTAATTAGCCACATTGTGTACCTCTATAGATTGTTAATGCATTAACGCTAGGTAACTCATAAACTAATAGCTTTGACTCTTCTTTCTTTTATTACAATAAATGGCTATGGATTATAAATTATAATATTTCAAATATATTTTCCGTTGATCGGCTTTAAAATTTTATCTAATTAATCTAAAGTGCTGTATACAGTACTATCAAATTTTTCTTGGCTTTAGTAGTTTGTGTAACAATTTACAAGTTAAGTTACTGTGTTTTTGTCGCTACCAAATAAACTTACCTAATTTAACTAATTAATCCTAAATAATATATCCATCCAATGATTCTCTTGTAACATAAAATCAATTTGAATAATTAGCTAAATACAAACCAATCACTTAGACTTATAATACTCAGGACGAGTTGGATCTCAATTATTCTTTCAACCATGTATTAATCAGGCACTTTTTTCACCTTCTTTTTGAGAGTATGAAACTTTATTTTGTTGAAATTTCAACACATTTTTATCATCAATTCATTCAAAAAATTCAAACCTTTCAACTGAAAAGTCATTTCCTTTTCATTTTTTTCCAAGTCATGAGTTAAATGGATATCCTGCTATTCAATTTCAACTTTAATCTGTACAGTTAGAGGTTTGAGTATTTTTCGTTTGATTTAATTGGAGTTAAAATGTTTTCAATTTTAGCAATAACTAGATACTTAGTATGGTATTAGATTTCAAGGTGGAGTTAGATCTAAAAGTACACATCATCTTTATTTTTGATTGCATTGCTTATTTGATTGCCGCTAAGTATTAAGGATTTTGTTCAGTTCTAAACTATTGATGCATTTTATACGGCAACAAATTACCATCTGTTAATTTATTCCGTCAATCAAAGAATAAAATGTATTTATTCACAAGACATTACTTATGTCGTGGGTGTTTGATCTCAATTTAGATGTAGACAAATTTAGGAATAAGATTTTTAATGTATCAATTAGGAATTAATGGTGGTGTGCTCAGGATTTAAACACATTTACAAAATATTTCGCTGGTATATTAATCATATATTTTATTAAAAACAAAGAGTTTTATGTGCAAAAGATCAAATTCAGATGATATTTTTAAACTAAAACGGTTGGTTTCATATAATAAACTTAGTGTTTCAAGATTCTATTTTGTGTAACATACAGTCTTTCTGCAAGTTTTTTTTGCAACAATTCAAAACTAAACTCAGTATCATGTACAATAAAGTATTGTTTGAATTAGGAAGTATTAGCACTATCAGAACCAACAAAGTTTTATCTATTTAATAATCATTAGATGTAACTTATTGCTAATCCTGTCTATCTTCTTTGTTTTCAAACAACATATACAAAATTACAACTTCAATCAACAAATAAACTTTAAAGAATCAAGTTTAAAGAAAAAAATACAAGAAAAAGATGTTGAAACAATTGTATCATATCCAGAACCTATCAAATCAAAATTTCCATTTAAACAACAACAATTATTACCTTTTGATATAAAAGATAATAAATTAATGAATTCATCAATTTTTCCAAAAACCAATGAAGAAAAGTTAGAAAATTTATTGCAAAAATATTCAGCTGATTATAAAGTTAGAGTGAAATACTCTTTTAATAAAGCTTGAATATTAATTAAAGAAGGTTTTATTATTATCTTTAATGATATTCTAGGAATCTCATTTAATATTTTGGAAATTTCATCAACAATTATAGTTTTCATTTATTATACAATTCGTGGTTTATTTTATTTTACAAAAGAAGTTTTGATTTTATTAGCCAAATGTTTGGGTTATTTAATATGTTCGTTGCTTGTTTTAATATGTTGTTCAGCATATTGTTTGATGTATTTACTTCTATTCCTACTTCCAACGGGTATACTTTTCGGTATAGTATTTGGAATTGTTCAAGCCGTGGATTAATTGTAATACATGATTTACCAGTTTCTTGTTCATTATTATCAAAAGTTTTGATTCGAAAACTACAGCAGTGAAGTGTTGGTCATTGTGCTTGATTTTTGGTGAATCGTATTACTCATTTTCAAAAGTGAGTAATACAAAATGTGTTGACACTTTTTACTTTTGTATGAATAATATCATGATGATCTTTAATAATTCAATATTATGTTGTATAAAATAGTTGAAGAGAGTTAATGTTGTATATTATTCAGGGTCAAGTCATTAGCACTTTGAATTAGTCAAGGAGATCGTTACAGAGACTAAGTTCAAAAACAACTTTGACAAAAATAATTATCAAAAAAGCACACATTTATTTTGTATAAGGGACAGAAAATTAGCTATTAATATTACTACTTAATCAATGCAATCACCAAATTTAAGCCCAATACAAGACCAAATTATAAGCGTCAATGGTACGATAAGAATTGATAAAAGCATAACAAGGATAATACGTGCAACTCTATATTGTTTTGCTAGGTTTGAAAAGTCATTTTGAATATAATCTACTTGATAATCATCTGTATATGTTCCGTTTGATGATTCGGATATTAAAGTCTCTGTTTCAAAGTTTCTTTTGAAAAATGACCACAAAAAGTGAATAATTGCCACAGCAGTGGTATCAACATTATTTGATTCAGAATTTTGAGAAACATCATCTGTTGAACTAACTATGGTAGTATTAGACGCAAGATCAGGACTTTGATTCAAATTTGCGTCTTGGGCATTTTGGGTATATCCTTGATTTTTAATTCTTAATCTTATATTAATGATATATATGTTCAACTCCCGAAGTACATTCATTTTTGTTTTAAGTTCTGATTTATAAAATACTACCTTAATTATACCATAACTGATGAATAGCAAAAGGTATAACCCTGCCTGTAACATGTTTCTGAATTGTGCACATTTCATTATGAACAATGATTTTTGAAGTTTAAAGTTATTAACAAAAAAACGTTGTATGTACTTGACAGTTGGTTATGCTAAAATGTTTGATCTAGATCCTACAGCCAATACATTATTTTAAGATCTTAGGCAACTTTTTTACGAATCAAGATCTGAATGACAAATTAGTGACAACAAAGTGAGGTCATGTTTATGAGGTATTCTTCGTTTAATCTAATCGTATACACCAAAAAATTAACCACATCTTTCTCACAACATGTAATTCAAATTTCAATGCTCCACCAAAAGAGATTTAGATATAAATTGTAAAAACTCTCAAAAGCTCGGTTTCTTTAAGGACAGATGAGCATACAAGACATTAATTTTGGAATAAATGACGTAAAAATGCCTTGTGACTTCTGATCATACCACCTATGGATCACTTCTTTAGTATATTCCATTAGCAAGCTCATTTATAAAATATCTTTAAGTTTGAATTATGAAGTCTCCAAATGTTCACACAATTTAGCATTAAATTCATTTCCCAATCTTTAACAACATTAACCCAATCATCTTTTAGTTCTTTATTCATTTTATTTTTCCAAACTTCCAACATAATTTGTCTTGCTCCCCAATAAGAACCTAAAGTATGGGGCTATACTATTTTCCCATTTTTTAAATCCACTTTGTAAATCAATTGATTTAGCTTCACATCCAGCTATAAACCGTTGCCTAAATAATAGTATATTCATAGAATTTGGTAAGCAATATAAAGCGTCACTTGCAACATTTTCATCATTCTTATTGGTATTTATTAATTTTTTATATTTTAAAATATCATGGTTGATTTCAGGTAATAAACCTAGTGTTTCAAGATCATTTTTTGTGTAACAACGTTTTCTGCAATTTTGTTTTTTTGCAACATTTCAAATTAAATTAAAATATGTACAAAAAAGTAAAGTTCAAGTTGAAAAAAAGAACAGGAAATGATAGCAATGTCAGAGCAAACAAAGCATTTTATATCTTACAGCTTTGAGTTCAACTTCTTCTTCATCCTTTTTATTCTCTTCGTTTTCAAACAATATATACAAAATTACAACCTCTATCAACAATGTACTTCGGAGAATCAAGTTTTCAGAAAAGAATACAAGAATTAAAGGACTCAATTGATTTAGAAAAAAATGTTGAAACACTTGTACCATATCCAGAACCAATAAAATCAAAATTTCCTTATAAACAACAACAATTATTACCTTTTGATTTAAAAGATAATAAATTAATGGATTCATCAAGTTTACCAAAGACTAATAAAGAGAAATTAGAAAATTTTTTGAAAAAATATTCAATTGATTATAGAATTAGAGTGAAATACTTTTTTACTAAAGCTTGGAAATTAATTAAAGAAAGTTTTCTTATCATCTCTTATGATATTTTAGGGATTTTATTCAATATTTTAGGAATTTTATTCAATATTTTAAAAATTTTATCAACAATCATAGTTTTCTTGTTTTATACACTTCGTGGTTTATTTTATTTTACAATAGAAGTTTTGGTCCTTTTAGCATGTTGTTTAATATGTGCAGCTATAATTTTACTTCCAATAGCACTATTAGGTGGTATAACATTTGGAATTCCTTTTGGTTTGATTTATCTGTAAAATATAATTTATTAGTTCCTTGTTCATAATTACCAAAAGTTTTGCTACGAAGACAAAAAAAAACAAGCTTAGTGACTGACAATTAATTGGTTTCAGGTAATATATAATTTAAATAGACTCTTTTTTTCATCTATATGAGTATTTTAACAATTAGAAAATCGAGCTTGATTTTTGGTGAATGGGCATACTCAATTTCTCCTACTGAGTATAAATAGTGTAGACACTTTTTACTTCTTTTTCAAATAATGTAATGATAATTCATAATAACTCAAAAAGCATTTTCAAGATAAAGTAGTTAAAGGGAGTTGATCTTGAGTATAAGTCAAATTTAAATCATTGACATACCTGAACAAGTCAAGAAAATCGATAGGAAGACTAAGTTTATATATAACGTTGACAAAAGGATAATCAAGCATAAATTTGATTTGTAAAAGAGACAGAAAATTAGCTATTTATGTTACTATTTACTTACTTTGTACATCTACCTAGAATAATAACAAGAACAAATTATAATTATCAATAAGACACCAAAAATTAAAACAAGAATGTGATAGAGAATTTGTGCATCTCTATATCGTTTTGCGAGTTTTGGAAAATAATTTTGAATATCTTTTATCTGATCATCGTCTTTAAAAGTTTCATTTGCTGCTTCAAATATTAGAGTTCTTAGTTCGAAACATTGTTTAAAAAATGACCATAAACGTTTAACAATTGTAACAGTATGAGCATCAGCATTAATTGATTCAGAATTTTGAGAAACAGCATCTATTGAGCCAAATTTGGTAGTACTAGAAGCAACATCAAGGCTTTGACTCAAATTTGAATTTTGGGCATTTTGGGTGTATTCTTGATTTCTTACTCTAAATCTTAAATTAATGATATTTAAGTTCGATTCCTGAATTGCATTCATTTCTCTACTTAGTCTTGATATATGAGAAGCTACCAATATCAAACAAATACCAACTAGTACCAAAAGAGGGATTCCAACGATTATCGTTGTTTCAAATTGAGAACATTTCATTATGAATGATAGTTTTTGAAAATTAAAAATAAATTTCTTGTATATTTTCACACTTGGTTATGCTAAAAATTTTAATTTAGATCTTACATCTAATTTGAGGTCTTGGGAAATTTTAAAAAACCAAGATCTGGCTATCTAATTAGTGACGAGAAATGAAAGTCTCTTATATGAGGTATTATCCGTTTGACTCTTATCATACAAACTAATACTCCAATACTTATGTGATCTACTTACTATATAGTTTACAAATTTAACATTTCAACGAGGTTCATTAATATCATTTACAAAAGAAATCAACATTTCTTTTTTAACCGATATAAAACTTATCAACTTCTAGAGGTATCGAAAGTAGGAAATGCCTGCAAAGAGCTTACATAAGTTCAGGTAGAATACTATTCTAGAATAATCCTATGAACTTTCATTTTTAATCATCAGTGTTCAGACTATACAGTTTCAGAAATTCTACCTAATTTAACATAACTAATGTTCATAATGATTTTCCAATTTTGTAATTTTGTTTCTAAATTTTTAACTCTATGATCAAAATCATTAATGTACTTGCATACTATAATACAATTTAGATCTTAATTTTTAAAACGCTTCAATAAAATGCATATATAATATCATGGTTTTTTTATTTTTTATTTGATTGACATGTATATTAAATCATCTACTTAATACCCTTAGAGAAAGTATTTCCATCACAATAGTAAACAACATACCAGTCCGTTGCATTTCCCGTAAGGAAATTCTATCAAAGGATGGTTCGGTATGATAAACCTAATGTTTCATAAACCATTTTTGTGTAATATACGTTTTCTGCAATTTTTTTTTGCAACATTCAACTTAAACTTAATATCATGTACGATAAAGTATTATTTGAAATAGGAAACATTAGCATTATTAGACCAAATGAAGCATTATTAGTTATGTAGCTTTAGGTTCAACTGGTTTTTGATATTTCTGGTTGTTTTGATTTTTTTGTTTCCAAACAATATATATAAAATTACAGCTTTCAACAAATGTACTTCAGAGAATCAAGTATAAAGAAAAGAATACATGAATTAGAAAATTCAATTGATTTAGAAAAAGATGTTGAAAAGCTTGTACCATACCCAGAGCCAATAAAATCAAAATTTCCATATAAACAACAATTATTACCTTTTGATTTAAAAGATAATAAATTAATAAATTCATCAATTTTTCCAAAGACTAATAAAGAAAAATTGGAAAATTTATTGAAAAAATATTCAGCTGATTATAAAGTTAGAGTAAAATATTATTCTAATAAAGCTTGGATATTAATTAAAGAAAGTTTTCTTATTATCTTTTATGATATTTTAGGAATTTTGTTTAGTGTTTTAGGAATTTTGTTTAATATTTTAGAAATTTTATCAACAATCATAGTTTTCATCTTTTACACAATCCGTGGTTTAATTTATTTTGCCGTAGAAGCTTTGGACCTTTTGTTAGCTGCACTTGTAATTTTACTTCCAATAGCACTATTAGGTGGTATAGCATTTGGAATTCCTTTTGGTATGATTGATCTGTAAAATATGATTTATTAGTTCCTTGTTCATAATTATCAAAAGTTTTGCGACGAAGACAAAAAAAACATGCTTAGTGAAGTGACAAATAGTTGGTTTCAGGCAATCTATAACTTGAATAGACTATTTTCCTCATTTATATGGGTATTTGAACAATTAGAAAATCAAGCTTGATTTTTGGTATTTACGTCTTAATATACTCAAAGGAAATGTAAAATTGTTATGTAAGAGAAATTTAGTTGTATATATTGTTACTACATATATTACATATCTAGAGCACCTCCCAAATAGAACGCAGACATCATAAGTATTAATCCTACAGCCATGCCAATTAAACCAATAATGCATATGATTTGCATATCTCTATATTCTTGGGTAAGCTTTCCCAACTTCTCTTGATTTTCTTGATAAAGCTTTGTCAAATATTCTTGTCTCATTTTCGTTCCATCACCATCTTCATCAGGTGCCAAAATTTCTAATTCAATATTTCTTTCTTTTAAACCAAACAGATCTAAAGCAGACAGATGAGAAGCAGGCTCCCAAGTAACAAATTCTTGACCAGCAGCATCAGTTCCTCCAATAGTGTGAGCAGTGGGTGAATTGCCACTTTGTTGTAAATTGTCGAGCTGTTCCTTTAATGATGTAGTGTCATTGAAAAATAATCTAAAATCATTGATTTCTTGATAAATCTTCCGTAATACCCAAATTAAAACAATACTTAAAATCACGAAAATGAATAATCCTGCGATAGACATATTTTCAAAATGATAATGTTTCTTTATGAATGAAGTTTTTGAAAATTTGAATGATAAATTGTGTGCACTTATAATTGACAATTGATATGCTAAAATTTTTGTTTTAGATCCTGCATCCAAAACAGTTTTTTAAGATCTTAGACTTTGTAACCTAGATCTGGATAAAAATTAGTGACAAGATATGAAGCTCTCATACTTGAGGTATTTTCCGTGTAAATTTTTTGTCTACACCAACTAGTTAACACATCTTTCCTTAAGTATGTTTAATGTTCCACCAAAAGAAAATTTGAACAAAACTTATGAACACTCTCAGTAGCTCGGATTCGTTAATCATTAGTGGATAAGCACACAAGACGTTGATTTTGGTATGAATATTTTGAAAATACCTCTTGACCTCTTCTCAAACCACACATGAATCATTTGTATCGGATATACCATGAGCAATTTCATTTTTATTAATATCTTTAAGTCTGAACTATAAAGTCCACAAAATATTTACCTAATTTAACATTAAGTTCATCTCCCAATCTTTAACAACATTAACCCAATCATCTTTTGGTTCTTTATTCATTTTTCTTCTCCAAACTTCCAACATAATTTGTCTTGCTCCCCAATATGAACCTAAATATTGAGCTATATCATTTCCCCATTTTTTAAATCCATTTTGTAAATCAATTGATATAGCTTCACAACCAGCTATAAAACCTTGCCAAAATAATGGTATAAATGATGCTTCACCTTTTGCAATTAATAATTGAATTGAATTTAAATGATTTAATGTTTTAATTACTTTATCTTGTAAATGAATTGGTTCAATATCTTTAATAAATCTTTTAAAATATATTACTAATGCATGATAAAATGAAATTATATGATGATAAGTTACTTGATGCATAGATGAAAAAAATTTCAAATTTAAATCTTCATAATCTATGTTATCATCAGTATTTTGATTTTTATCTTTTTCAAATAATTCCCAGTCTAATTTCCAATTTTGTAATTTTGTTTCTAAATTTTTAGCTTTATAATCAAAATCATTTAATTTAGTATTTGTATGTTTATAATAAATTTTAGATCTTAATAATTCAACAGTTTCACTAAATAATATAATTAAAGAATTTGGTAAACCATATAATGCATCAGTTGCAAAATTTTCATCATTCTTTTTAGTATTGATTAATTTTTTATTAACAAATTTTGGTGATGTCGTTCTATTCAGATTTAATGATGATGAATTATTTATTATAAAATCAATTTTATTTTTACTTTGTGAAGTAAATTTATCTCCATTTACATCATATCCACTTAAATCATTTATTTTATCAAAATTAAGACATGTTGAATCTTGAATTAATTTTAATGAAGAAAAAATTCTATGTAATATTTTAGCTTTTGGTGATAATTTTTTCTTTATTAACATTTTAGAAACAATAACTTTCCCACACCAAGAAATATATAAATTTGTATCTTGCATTGTTCCCCATACTAAATCAACACTAATCATACTCATAACTGCACATAATACATCTTTATATTTTTCATTTTTAACACAATATTCAATACCGGATTGAACATTATTATTTTGAATATTTAATAATTTTTTAATATATAAACTTGCTTGATTTCTTAATGCTATACCTAAATTTAAATAAAATTTCATTGGTTCTGAATTTTTAGGAAATTTTGATTGTAAATTAAATGCAGAAACTGCTAATAAAGCATTTAATAAAGCATTTTTTGCATTTGTTGTTTTACCTAATGCTGATAATTCACCAATTGCCATTAATGCTCTTGGAAAATATATAGCTTTCCAAGGATTTTCTGTAAGAGGTATAACAGTCATTAAATCAGCAACTTCTGTAACATAATAATTTAATAAATATCTTGTTAATGGTTGAACTTGTAATGCAGTTAATGGAATTCCAATATGAGAAGGTAAAGTTAAGTCAAATGATAAATTAATTGGATTTTGAACAGGTTTCATTATGAATGTTAATAATTTTTTATCATTTAAATGATCACCATCAACTAATTCATCAATATCTGTAGTTTGAGTATATAATTGAATTTCTAAATTTTCATTTAATTGATAAGGATTATTATAAAAAAAATTTGAAAAATTTGAATAATATATTGGATCAATTAAATTTTCATTATCATTTAATGAATTTGTTATTGGAATTTGATCAATATTAAAATTTTGATGATTTTTATTATTATGAAAGACTAAATTGAATAAATCCAGATTATAATTTTGCGTAGATGTAGATGGTGTAGATGTTGAATTAGTTGTTGATGTTTGAGTTATTACATTTCCATTTTGATCAAAATTATTCATAATATCTAGGTAATGAGTATTTAAGGCTGCTGCTGTGACTAATGCTGCATCTTTTAATTCATTCGATAACCAAAATTGATCTTGTGGTTGTTGCTGTTGTTGATGCTGCTGTTGCTGTTGTTGTGACTGTTGTGACTGTTGTGTCTCTGACGATGAAGAAGAAGACGAAGGTACTCCTGTATTCGATTTCATACTATCTGGAGTTGAAATTTGTTCAGTAGTTCGTTTTCTTTTCAAAGTTTTAGGAGCCAAATCAATCTTTCTTCTTTTTGAACCTAAAAAGACTCCAAATGCTCCTTTAAAAATCGTATCACTTTCTTTATTTAATTTATTTGTTGTATTATTACTTTGTAAAAATGCTAAATCTTGATCCATTCCTTCATATGTAGTATAAGGTTTTTGCCATTTAACAAATTCAACTAATCTTCTATGAAAAAATTCAGGTTGTACATTTCCTGTAGTAGTACCATTAGTATCTTTCTCAATCGTTCCATCTAAAGTTGGGAATTTAATTGTTTTGGATTTAACATCACCATTTTTTAAAGGAACATATTCTATAGGTAAAGACCATCGTAGATTTACATCATATCCGGCACATGTTAATTTAGCTTTTAAACATTTTTCACAACTTGGTCTTTTTAAATCACATTTAATCTTTCTTGATCTACATGTAAAACATCCTGTAAAAGTTTTTTGTCTTTTCTTCTTCTTTGGAGGTGGGTTCACTTCATCTTCTTGTTTTATATTTGATGATTTTGATGAACTTGGTGGTGGTGGTGTTTTTGAAGGTGTCGGTGTTCTGGTCATAAAGATTTGTTTCAAAAACTTAAATGATTAAAGGTGTTTGTTGCAATTTTTAGAATTATTATTTCTCATCGCTATAATTTCCCATTTTTGTAAGAAAACAGAAATAATTTTATAATAATGGGTATACCTATTTAAGTAGTCTACGAAAAGAGAGATATAACACCATTGAAGTTGAAGTCAAGAGATACAAAGGTTCGATACGATCTGTAAGCTAAGCTACAATCATTGACGATTGAATGACAAGACTCCAAAGTACATCATGAATTTAAAACACGACTCCTCTCTAAACTAATATACAATTCTATCAATTTTTGAACCATCATCATGTTTAGTTTCTACACCCAAGGCTCTCATTTCCCATGTCTTTTTAATTTTTTCAAATGTTAAATTAGCAGTATATGAACCTTGATCATAACACATTCTAAAAAATTTTTCAATTAATGAGAATTGAGATTTATTTAAACAATTTATTGCACCAACTGATATGGGCCATTGAATCATTGAAAATCCAAATGGGAAAGACATTTTTGAAGGTATTGCATTTTCAATTAAATTTAATAATCCAATTAATTTTGAAACTAAATTTTTAACATGTGAAGATTCAGGAGGATTTTTTAAAATATCTATAAATATTGTAATTAGACCAGCTAATGAAAATGCTTGTTGAGAAATATCCATCCAACTTATTATTGTTATTGAACCATCTGGATTATGAATTGTATCCATTAATTCTGTTAATTGATTTTGAAGTGTTGAGTCAACTTTACAATCTCGAGATATATAAGTTATTTGATATTGTTGATAAAATCCATTAATTAATTCAAGATAATTAAAAGAATCACATTCTTGTCTAATTAAATCAGATAAATTTCTTAAATATCTTAAACTATTTAAATGATAACCAGTCATAACACAAAATCCATTATCTTGAATTAAATTAAATTGTTTTAAAACTAATTGAACAAATTCATCTTCAAAATTAAAAATTAAATCAATTTCTTTTGGTTGTAAAGTACCACCTAAATTTGAACTTAGACCAGCTAAAATTTCAAAATCTGCAAACCAAAGTTTACATAATGTTATAGTTGTTGACAGTTTTTTTGTTGTAGCTTTTAATATAATATCTTTTGCTCCTTTTAAATGAGGTCTCCAACTTTGTTTTTCAGTACTTGCATTTGATGATGCTAATAATAAAACTGTTATTAAAATAGTTTCAACATCAACAACTAAATTTTCTTTATTTCTACTTAATGCAGGTCCTAATAATTTTAAACATGTTGATAAATAATTTCCATAATTTTCAAAATCTTGACTATCATTATCTCTTTCATAAATTAATCTTGCACCTTGTGATAATACAGCACATAATAAAAATGGTTCAGTTGCATATTTCATAATAACATCACGTATAGGATTTGAATATCTTCCAATAAATTTATCATAAGCTCCAAATGGTAACATTTGCATTGCAAAATTATCATAAAATTCTTGTAAATATTTTTTTTCTTCATTAGTTTTAAGTTTTATAAAATCAACTGGTATAAATTTTGGTATATCATCAATAAATGGAGTAGTTATAGTCAGTGGATCAAAAAAATCTTGATTATATTGAGCTTGATCCATGTTTGAAGTAAATAAAATATCATTAACTAAATTATTTAAATCTGTTGCTAATAAATTTAAATCATCATTATTATAAACATCACCAATTAATAAAGATGTTGGATCAACAATTTGATTTTGATCAATTACTTGATTTTGATTAATGGTATGGTTTTGAATATTATCATTATTGTGATTAATTTCTTGAGTTGTTTCAATTGATGGAGCTTGATAAAAATTTGTTTCTTGTATAGGTTTCGGTTGATTTCTTATATTACTTTCCGGTGGGTTTCTAATATTACTATGTGGAAAAGGTTTTGACGAAATTTTGGAATTGATACCACTATAAGGGTAAAGTTCTTGTTGTTGATCTTGTTGTTGTTGTTCAGATTGTGGTTCTTCTTTTTTGTCATCTTTATCATCACTCTTCTTTTTCTTTTTATTAGGTCCATTATACATCAATATATTCAAAGGTTTAGTAGTTGTAGATTCAACATTATTTTGTAATTCCTTTTTAGATATTCTTTTAACTTTTTCACCAATTTTAGGATATGAACATTGTTTATTTAATCTTGTACATTCAAAACATGATGGTTTTCCTTCATTACATTTTATTTTTCTTCTTTTACATTCTCTACATCCAAAAAACAGATATGTTCGTTTTTTAACTTTTGGAATTGACATAATAATTCATGATGGAATTCTTTACAGTAAAAATAGTAATAACTTGGATGAATTTGATGTTTAATAGTGCAAGATTGTTTTATTATTGATTTGATAACTGAATTTGTTAATTTTTTAAAGATTACACAAACGAAACTCAAAGTTTACATAGATTTGAAACATTAGAAAAGTAACTGTTACAAAAAAGCTGTATTATAATATAAAAAATATATAAAGCAGATTTCAATAAGTAAAACTCAAATAAGGTCGATCACCTTAGCAAAGTACCGGGTCTTTCACCACTTTTCTTTTCAAATTCTCCCAATTAAGCAAAATCTGTAATTCACAAATTAATCACCCAACAAATATAGCCATTTTCTCGAACCAACCTCGAAACAATTGTTGTGTTTGTTAAAACAGAATTCGTCATTGATTCAGATGAGTTTAATATCACTGAAATTGATGATCTTGAGTCATCAATTCGAAAAATATCTATCAGTAACGTCAAGTTCTTACAAGAATACTGTTCATTCTTGTTGACATGCCTATAATTTGTTGACATGCCTATGAATTGTCGTTGATCGTGAAACAAACTGAAGATAAATATGGTGAGTTTATTGCACTTGAGTAACCATCTACTCTTTGCATTTTGTTCCACATACTGCTAGGAAATATCCTCATTTTTGAAAATAAAAATGAACTTTGTAATCCTAATCCTCATCTATCAAAATTCTTTCATTTTCACCATTTAAATTGACTATTACAGGTTCTTCACCTAATGATATTAATTTTTCATTAGCTTCATTCAATTCCTTTTGAAGTTTTAATTTAAGATCATCATAATATTGATTTTTTGATCTCAAATGAAAAAACTCCGTTTCTACTTTTCTTACTATCTCTTCTTGAATTTCTTCTGATTCACCATATTTTAAAAATAATGAAACTAAATCTCCCTTTTTTTGTGGTAATTCAATTAAAACTTCATCTTCATCAACGAGGGTTGAGTCCGTCAAATCTGGTAAATTATCAGTATGGTTTAAGTCACTCAGCTCTGATTGATTAACATTGTGATCTAAATCCATCAGCTCTGGTTGATTGGATATTTCTGATGATTCTAAGTTATTAACTCTAACAATGTTATCAAAAAAACCAGTTTTCTTCCAACGATTAATAATAAAATCTTGAGTTATTGCATTAACACGAACATCTTGATAAGATTTTAAAAATTCAGCCCTTTCAATTTTTTTTTCATACCTAAACTGATCAAGTTCATTAAGTTTCCAGTGATATTGATTTTTTAAATTTTTAAATGGTGTTGAATCCCAAGGTTGAAGTTTTTTACTTAAATTTGAAGGAATAAAAATTAAAATAACATTATTCTCTTCACAAACATCGAAAATTTCTTTTGATTTATGTGATACATGTTCATCAAGAATTAATCCAACTGGTGGCTGATCTGGACTTGCTGTTGATTGAGGTATAAATACTTTACGAAGCCATTCCATAGTTATTTCATTCATTGTCCAATCTTCTTTAGTAGCTGAAAATTTCCAATCAAATACATTTTTAATATTATAAAACCAAGAAGTATGAAGTCTACAATTAAATATAATAAAAGGATTTAATAATTCACCTGTCATTGAAATTGTTTCCATCACAGTAATAATTTGACCATTAGGTTCTTCTAAGATTTTTCTATTAGCATTATTTATATGTCTTAAAGGAAATTCTTCATTGCGGATCTTAAGACCAAATCCTGTTTCATCCATATTATAAATTCGATTTGGTTTTAAATTATTATTTTGAACTTCTTTATTAAATCGATCAAACCATAACTTAATTGAATCTGTATCTTTCACACTTGTTCCTTCCACACTGTGTTCATTTTGAGACTGTTGAAATTCCGGATGTCTGTTATAAAATCATTTTAACCATCCTGGTGACAATGAACCTTTTGGATCTCTTTTTTGAAGAAGATTAATAGCACTTAACATCAATGTTTTACCATCTATAGGTACACCTTTTTGAGCTGCTTCCATTAAATAATTACAAAGTTCTTTCTCTTCTAATCTTGTTAATTTTTCATTACTTTTTTCAATATCCATCATTGATGGATCTAATTTTAAATATGTATTTAAAGTTCTAATTGGTATATCAAACTCATCACATCTTAATCTTTTCAATTGTCTTAATTGTTCTGCAGGAGCTTCTCTACATTCATCAACAATTTCCAATAACTTTTGTCTGCTATAATTTTTATAACCGGTTTTCTCTGGTTCCATGGTTGACATTTGATAATGATGATGATAAGGATAAAACAACAAAATATTTAAATTTTTGTAAAATTCAAAATTCTTTATATTTGTTTGTTTACAATTGCAAAAATTCAAAATATAAACATAAAGATCAGCATCTTTTTTTGCAAGAAAACACGTAAATTCAAAATTGATAAATTGACTACAACATCCAAATGTATTTGTAAATCATGAATCACGGGATTAATGGCATTTATTCAATTCTTTGCTTTTCAATTCTTCATGTAATCAGGACAAAATGCTAGCACAAGAACTGGTTTCTCTAAAACAGTTCTGAAGTTCATTTCTTAACTACTATGAAGAAAAAAACCGCGTTTTATTCAATTTCGTATCATCATAATTTGTGACAATTATAAATTTGTGTAATATGTCATATACTTATGCATAATTACGTAATTTAATGATCTCCACAAAAATTATATGAAAAATAGTACAAAGTCGGACATATAGAATCAACCATTACGAACTATTCAAAAATATGTTAGAAAGTAGGTTATATATAATTTGGATCAACATAGTCTTAAAGTTAAGTTATAAGTATTCAATTATCAAAAGAAAATGAGTTTAAATAAACATTGGAAATATGAAACAGGTGAAGATTTAGTTCTTAATCAATTGAAGGGACTTGTTTGGTCAAATCCTTATATTAAATTAATACCTTCTGAAAAAGTTATATTTAATCCTCATTCAAATTCTGAATCTAAAATTACATTAATTAGTGGAGGTGGTATGTATAATTGAACTACAGCTTATCAATTCATTAATTAAATTACTAACTTATCTCAAAGGTGCTGGTCATGAACCTTTACATGCTGGTTATGTTGGTACAAATTTATTAGATGCAGCTGTTAGTGGTTCAATATTTGCATCACCCTCAACTAAACAAATTTTAACAGCTATAAAAACTAAATCAAATAAAGAAAAGGGAACAATTGTAATTGTTAAAAATTATACTGGTGATGTATTACATTTTGGTTTAGCTGTTGAAAGAGCTAAAAATGAAGGTTATAAAATTGAAATTGTGTTAGTTGGAGATGATGTTGCTGTAGGTAAAGAACAAAATAAAATGGTTGGAAGAAGAGGTTTAGCTGGTACTGCAATAATTCATAAAATATTGGGTGCTGCTGTTCAAGATGAAAATGTTAGTTTAAAAGATATTGCAAATTTAGGTCATTTAATAAATGATAATTTAGTTACTTTAAGTGCAAGTTTAGATAGAACTTCAGTACCTGGAAAATCAGAAAATGAAGTGACTACAATTTTTAATGAGAAAAATGAAATAGAATTAGGTTTAGGAATTCATAATGAACCTGGAACTAAAATTAAACCAATACCAAATATTGATGAATTAATTAAAAAAATGTTAATACAATTAATTTCATCTGAAGATAAAGATTATCATTATGTTGAATTTGATCCTGATGATGATTATATAGTAGTTATTAACAATATTGGAGGTACTTCAACTTTTGAATTAAATTTAATTACTGAACATGTTTTGAGAAATTTACCATTTAAAAGAAAACCAAAAAGAGTTTTAATAAGTGATTTCGTTACTTCTTTCAATTCACCTGGTTTCTCAATAACTTTACTTAATTTAACAAATATTAATAAAGCAAATAATTTATATAATCAAGAAGATATAATTAAATATTTAGATGAACCAACTAATGCACCAGGTTGGAAACCAAAATCTTATGATTCAAAATTATGGGAAAAACTGTCTGAAAATCATATTGATTCACCAATGGATCATCAAGAATTATTGACTTCTAATTTAAGAATTGATGGAGAAAAATTTAAAAAAAATTTAATAAATGCATTAAATAATTTATTAGAATATGAACCAAAAATTACACATTATGATACATTAGTTGGTGATGGAGATTGTGGTGAAACTTTAGCTAGCGGAGCCAATTCAATTTTAAAAGCTTTTAAAGAAAATAAAGAATTTCAAAATAATTTAAATGATCCTGTTGCTTCATTATCAATAATAACTGAATTAATAGAAGATAATATGGGTGGTACATCAGGTGGATTATATGCAATTTTTTTGACTTCATTAGTTCAATATTTAAATAAATCAAATCAAATTGATTTAAATACCATAAGTGATTCATTATATCAAGCATTACATGAAGGATTATTTAAATATACTAAAGCAAGGGTTGGAGGAAGAACATTAATTGATACATTACAGCCATTTATAGATACACTTCATGAAACAAAAGACTTAAACAAAGCCTTAGAAGCTGCTGAAAAAGGTTGTGAAAAAACAAAAAATTTACATGCCTCATTTGGTAGATCAAGTTATGTTAATGAAGAAGATTTTAAAGTTGAAGGTGGTATACCTGATCCAGGAGCAGTTGGAGTATTAGCTTTAATTAAAGGATTTTTAAAAGATTATGAAGATTAATAATATTTTTTTTTTAACTTGTGTGGTTAATTATAGTGGTTATTTGAAATTTCGGAATTTGTATATAGTGTATATATATATCAACCTTGTTTACCAACATGAATATACAAAATGTAGTCTCTAAACTACTTAAAAGATGAATGAAGATCCAATAATTGTAGATAATGATAAATTTTTTGAAGGTATTATAGTTGGTGGAGGGACATGTGGATTAGCAATTGCATCAAGATTATGTGAATCAACTCCAGGATCATTATATACAGATAATGAACATCAAAGATTTCATTGGTTAAAGCAAAGAAGTTTTAAATCAAATAAATTAGGTTGTAAAAGTTGTTATCATTCATCGAGTTTTAAATCACTGGATTTATTAATTATTGATCAAACAAGTAATAAATTTATTGGACAATGGGATAATCAATTTAATGCATGTCAAATTCCCTTTTTGAGAAGTCCAATGTTTTTCCATTTAGATCCATTAGATATTGATGGAATGATAAGTTATGCACACAACTCAAATAGACAATCAGAATTAATGGAAATTCAAAATGTTGTTGGTAAAGAAATTTCAAAACATAAATTAAAACAAAAAAGAGGTAATAAGAAACCAAGTGGATTAATTGATATAAATCAAAGAGATTGGAAAGATTATTATAGACCTTCAACTCCACTTTTCCATGATTATTGTGAATCTATTGTTGATAGATATAACTTGAGAAATTCAATTATTAAAGATGAAGTTATTGATATAAAATATAAATTATTACAATATGATGAAAATAATATTGGTAAGGGGTTTTTAATAAAGACAAAATTTGGTCAAATATTTGGGTGCAAATTTTTAGTTGTTGCAAGTGGTCATAAAGGTAAAATTAATTATCCAATCAAACCATTTAAAGAAACTAAAAACACATGTCATACTACTCATTTATTCACTAATCAAGTTAAATTTTTAGATGATCAATTTTTCAAAAATCCAAAACTGAAAAAAATTGTAATTGTTGGAGGTGGATTAACATCAGCTCAATTAGCTCATGTAGCTTGTAATGACCCCACGGTATCACAAGTTACTCTTTTATTTAGATCCAAGATCAAGATCAAGCATTTTGATTTTCATTTAGATTGGGTATCAAAATTTAAAAATTTTAAAAAATCAATTTTTTATAATTTAGATTCAAATGAATTAAAATATAAAATGATTAATAATGCAAGAGAAGGTGGTAGTATAAACCCTGAATATTATAAAAAATTAAAGATTCATTTAAAGCAGAGTGGTGATAAATTTAAATGGTTTACTGAAACTAGCATCGTTGAACTGGAATGGGTTGATAATCATTGGAATTTAAAATTAAGTAATGATATAGAATTAAAAAATATTGATTATATATATTTTGCAACTGGTATAACAGCAGATATAAATTCATTAAATTTTTTAAATCTGATAAACAAACAATATCCAATTGAAATTGAACAAGGATTTCCAGTTTTAACAGATAATTTACAATGGAATAATGAAATTCCATTGTTCTTGATTGGTAAAAATGCTTCTTTAACAATTGGTCCTACATCTGCTAATTTAGATGGTGCTAGAATTGGAGCTGAAAGAATTGGTTGGTATTTACAAAATATGAAATTACAAGGTAAATTTAATTGGTCAATTGAAACTACGGAAGAAGTGCAAAACAATAATGATGTATTTAATACTCAATTAAATTTAGCTGGTGGTAATTTGAATTGGTATGAATTATTAGAATGTAATGCTTAATGATTTAAGAATAATAATAATACAAATTTTTTTAAAAAATAATTATACAATGTACTTGATACTTAATAACTTACTAAATCTTCTGATTCATAACCATCTGAATCTAAAGTTTTACCATCTCTTTTTAACCAAATTTTTTCAATTCTTTTTAATACTAATAATGCACCTCCTGAACCAACTTTTGAAGATAAATTAAAAAATTTTATAATAAGTTCTCTATCATCTTTATTCATAAGATTCGTACCAGCAACTAATACTGGCCATTGTAAAAACATAATTTCTTTATTTTTTGTTGTATTAGTTGGTTCATAATCATTAACAAATTTAATTAATTTTATAATTTCATTTGTTAATGATTGAATTTGTGGTGATTGATAATTTTCTTCAAAACATGTTAACAAAATAGTTATTAATGCTGCATAAACATAAGATTTATGTGAAATTTTTAACCATTCAATATTTTCATAACTTACTGGTATTAAATTTTTATCATTATCATAATAGTTTAATTGGTTATAAAATTTATTAAATAAATCAATATATTCTAATGACTCCTTAGGATTAAAAGATTGATTTCTAATTTTATTTAAAATTTTCATTAAATCTCTAAATAAACAATATAATTCATGTTTATATCCTCCCATTATATTAAATCCATTTTCTAATACTAATCCCAAATCTTTTAAAATTTTTTTTTCATAATTACTACTTAAATCAATAATTTCATCAAAATCTTCATCTGTATGTAATGTCCCACCTTTTTTGGAACTAACACTTGCCAAGATTTCTAAAGTTACAAACCAACATTTACAAAATACAAAAGTTTTTGAATATTTTAATTTTTTATGAGAACTTTTCATTAATAAATCTTTTGCACCTCTTAAATGAGGTCTCCAATCTTGTTTTGGATTTGCTGCATTTGCTGCAGTTAATAATAATACAGTTAATAATATACTTTCAATATTTGAACTTAATTTACTATCATCTGCTATAGCAGGACTTAACATTTTTAAACAATCATTTAAATATAAATAATAATATTCTTCATCTTCTGGATTTTTCGTAAAATTATATTTGGACCATGCACCATTTGCTAATAAAGCAGCTAATACATAATTTGTATGAGACGCACTTGTTAATAAAATATCTCTTGCAGGATTATATAATTCTTTTGTTTCTTTATCATAAGATCCAAAGGGCAAAACAATATTTGAAAAATTATTATAAAATTCAATCATATAAATTTGATTCTTGGGATCTTCTAATTGAATAAAATCTATGGGTAATTTTTTTTTGGTGGTGTCTATATCATTTTGTAATGGAGGTTTTAATTGAGTTTCTGAACTTTTGGCTTTTGCTGAATCAGTCATATTATATAATATTCCATTAACCATATTATGTAAATCATTTGCTAATAAATTTAGGTCGCTTACTTCATAAACTTCAATTAAATCATCATTTGAAAAAGGTGGAGATATTGAATTTGTAGTTGTGGTGGTGGTGGTGACTGTATTAGTTGGACTTTGATTGTTTTCATTATTATTTGTATTATTCATATTATCATTATGACAATTGTTATTATTACAACAACCACCATCTTGATTATTATTTAATAAATTGCTTAAGTTTGATGAAACTTTAGGTGTTCCTTTTTTGTATAATAAAGCATTTGGAATATTTGGAGGTGGTAGATTAACTTGTTGTGGTGGCTGTTGTTGTGGTAATGGTTGTTGTTGTTGTTGTTGATCAGATGGATTTAATAAATGATGTTGAAAAGGTTGATATTGATTTGATCTATTTTGATATGGATTAGGTAGTATTGGTTGATTTGAATATGCTATATTAGTAATTCCTGCTCTATAAATTAATGATTGATCATATGGTTGTTGTGATGATGAAAGTGGCTGAGTTTGTAGTTGTTGTTGATGATTATTTAGATCATTTGGTTGCCTTTCATTATAAAGTCTCGGTTCTATTTGATTTGATTGTTGTAAATTGTATTGATGTGATTGTTGTTGTTGATTATTAGTTATCGGAAGTAGATTTGGCTGATGTGGATGTAGTAGTTGTACATGTGCTGGTGGTACTTGCCCTTGACCTTGTAATTCTTGTAATTTTTGTTTCTTCTTTGAAACTCTTAATACTTTTTCACCAATTTCAGGATATGAACATTGTTTTTTTAATCTTGTACATTGCCAACATTCTGGTTTAGCTTCATCACATTTAATTTTTCTTCTTTTACATTCTCTACAACCAAAACTTGAATATTTTCTTTTCTTTAATTTTTTATCATTGGTGTTATTATTATTATTATTATTATTATTTGTTATTGAATCATTTGAATTTGAATCATTATTAGTGTTGTTATTTTCTAGTTTTATTACTCCAGAAGACATCATGAGTAAGTAGTTTAAGTTATTCAGTTTTTCTTTTGAGTAAAAACTAAACTATTCTTTATCTTCTTCTTGAATGAGTATCCTATTGATTAGTAAGTGATATGATATATGTATTTGATTAAAGTAAATTTATATGAATTTCATGTTAAATTTTTTTAATGTAATAAAGTATATCTCTTTAATTCTCGCTCTCTTTCTCTTATATGTATAATGTATTAATATTAAATACTTTGTATTACTGTTGTTTAAATAAAACAAAGAGATTCAACAAATATTATTGATACTCATAATAATAATAAATAAATTTCATATCGTCCTTTTTGATTGATGATACACTACCACCCAAAGATATCACATTTCCATTTTTCCATATCATTAAACTATTTCCATTAACTCAAATGTATTAAATCTAAAAATCAATTAAATTTATTACCTTGGATGACTATGAATTTGTTGAAGTTTATTACGAGCAAGGCAAACCGGTATTATTATTTCGTAATGGAATAAAAAGATATAGAAAATAACTTCCCACGTATATAATTTGTTATACTAAATTTAGGCTTCATCATAGTATCTAAATCCACTCATTTTTTTCAATTTAAATGATATCGAAATGAACTATTTATATATTATAACAAAATTTAGAAAAGAGGAAGCACTGCAAAAGAAATTGAGAAGTTGAGCAAGTCTTAACCAATAGGGGGTAGTAATCATGTTTGTCTTTGGCTCATACATATGGATCCAATTGTGTTCTACTAACTTTTGAAGTTTATGACCCAGTGATCTTTATCAATCAATACCTGAAGATTATTTAGCTGTGAATCCACAAGGATGATTGTTTATATTCTGCAAATCTCTTTTATAAGAGAACAATGCTTTCCGTCGGGTCTTTAATTCAAATCATTATCCTTATAAATCACTAGTACTTACTAAGGAACAATCATTATGGTTACCAGTGGAATTCAAAAGACTGAGCATATTTCAACTTATCAATTCAAATATCTTGGTATCCTTTTAAATGGGTTTGAATGGAAAAAGTTTTTATATGAGATCAGAAAACATTTGAAACTTGATCCTATTTCAGCAAACGTTTACTTCAATTTAGAGCTAGTGGTTTTCAGATATATTTATTCAAAACTTTATCATCTGGATGTAATACTTCCCTTGAGAAAAGCAACACGTAACAACGAATTAGATTATTCGTAGTTATGTGTTGCTTTCCTCAAGGGTAGTTCATAAGGAGTATTAAATTATGTCCAAATGATATACTTGTTTGAAATTTCAATTCCTACCTTCGAATTAATAGAACACCAATGAAAAGATTAATTTCAAAAGATAACAAATTATATTGATTATTAATTTATAAAACGAAAAATACAAATTTTTTCCCTTAATACCTAAATGTTTATTAAACTTGATTTACTTACTAAAATTTAATGTTAACAAAAAAATTTGATAATAGTGATAAAAAAGTGCTATATTAAGTTGTCCGATACAATCGACGATTGAGAAATTTTGAATATATTTCCTAAGTCTTTCTAGAGTATATCATAGTTCTTAAAAAGTTATATTAACATGTATAAAATTATATATTATATCACAAAAGAATTGAAAAAAATTATTTAACCAGAATATTATATACAATGTATACTATACATATTATCATATATCAATTTAAAAAAAAAGTAGTATTAGCTATATCATTTCTTCATATATCATTATTATCATGAATTTCTCTAATTGTTCTTTTTTTATTACCATTTGAAAAAGAAGAAGTTTGTTGTAATGGAGGTTGTTGTTGTTGTTGTTGTTGAGGATTATTGTATGTGTTTGTTGTTGTTGTTATATTTAATGGACTTGAAATTGAATTTGGAGTATTTGTATTTTGTAAAAATTCATCTACATTAAATTCATCATTATTGTTGCTGCTGTTGTTGTTTTCATGTTCTATGGCAAATGGAAATTGATGATCTTGTAAATGATGATGATCTAGGTTACCATTTAATTGATGATGATTTTGTTCATTTGGTTGAGTTTGATTTTGTCCTTGATTTGATATGGAATTTCTTTCTTGAATTTGTTTTTCAGATATTACATTTATCCAATGATCAATATTATTTGAATTTTCAATATTATTTTCTAAATTTTTAATTTGTAAATCATTATTTAATAATTGATTATGCATTTTATTTAAATTATTTTCACTATTTCTATGTCTCATAATTTCTTCAATTGATGTTGGTGATGATTTTGATCTTGATACACTTGGTCTATTTTCTAATAATAATCTTCTTTTCTTTGTTATAGTTGGATTAAAAATTGAT
Source organism: Lodderomyces pseudojiufengensis (assembly GCF_024610245.1). Taxonomy (NCBI): domain Eukaryota; kingdom Fungi; phylum Ascomycota; class Pichiomycetes; order Serinales; family Debaryomycetaceae; genus Lodderomyces; species Lodderomyces pseudojiufengensis. Next base: position 178,773 of record NW_026261533.1, read on the forward strand.
GAACTTGATGATGATGATGGTGATTGGTATACTGGATTATTTCTTTGTAAATGATTAAAATTAAATTCATCATTGTTTGTGGTGTTGTTGTTGTTGTTCGTGTTATTACTACCAAATTGACGAGATAATTGTTGATTATGATGTGGATTATTATTATGGTTATCACCTAAATCTTCTGGTGGTTGAGTTTGAGCTTTTATTGGAGTATTATTATCATTATAAACAACAGATAAAAATTTTAAAATTTTATTTATTGTAATTTCTTGAGCTTTTGCTCTTTCTCTTGTTATAAAATTTGCATTATAAATATTTTGATTATCTTGTCTTATTCTTAAAATTTCTTCATTTAATCTTTGTTGATTTTGTTTAATTTGATTTAATTCTGATAAAACGAGGGACATTTCATTATTTTGTTGTTGATTATTTGGATCAGTTAATTGATTTTCTTCATGTGATACCGATTTATTTCTAACTATATGTTCTAATAAATCTTCTCTTCCCCTTATAAAATTTGGATTTTCAAATTGCCAAACTTCATCTCCTCCATTTTTTTCACTATTTGGATGTAATGTTCCATTACTTATATCTTGAACTTTATGAAATCCATACATATTTAATTGTCTAACAAATGATGACATATTTTGATGTTTAAAATAAGCTGGTAAAATTTTATGAACAAAATCTTCTCTTTTAAAAACTTGAAAAGTTTTACCATCTTCATTCCATCTTATATATTCATCATTTGATTTATCATTTACCATTGACCAAATTTTCATTACAAATGCTGGTCTTGTTTTTGGAGCAGTACTATCTTTTTTTCTTTTATTTGGTGGTGGGATGGGACCAATTTGAGGTTGTGAATGTTGCTGTTGTTGTTGCTGATGTTGCTGTTGCTGATGTTGCTGTTGCTGTTGGAAATGGTTATTTAAAATAGTAGAATCAAATGATAATGGTTTAAAAGGACTTGTTAAAGGTTTCATATCAGGAAATTGAAAATCTAAACTTTGTTTATTCAATCCATTATTAAATAATTGTAAATCATGACCATTTTCTAAATCAAATATTGGTGATCTTGGGGCAGGTTGTTCAAGTTTTGATGCTCCATTTTGTTGTGAATGAGGTTGTTGCTTTGAGCTTTGTTCTTCTTCTTCCTTTTGTTGTTGTTGTTGTTGTTGTAATTGATTTAATAATTGTTGTTGTTGTTGTTTTTGATGTTGTTGTCTTGTTTTTACTTGAGGAGGGGAATCTTCTAATTCTTGAATTCTTAAATGATTATTATTATTGCTTTCTAAATCATATAACAGATGATGATTTAATAAAGGTGTAAGACTTTGAGAATAATCATAAGGATGCGGTTGTTGATTATGATGTAAAGCTTGTTGTTGATGATAATTTTGAAAAGTGTTGTTATTGTTGTTGTTGTTGTTGTTGTTGTTATTGAAAATAGCATTATGATTGGCTGCTAATGCTGCATTTGCTGCTGCATTACCATTATTTAAAAATCCATTATTTCTATTTATAAATTGTAAATCATCATCAGATGTTGATATTCTATTGGTATTAATGTTTAAATGATGACTTGTTGATGATGTGTTTGTTGTTGTAGTATTTGATGGATCTTGAGGAGAATCAACTGAATTATTTAATAAATCAATCAAAGGATCCCTATAATCTGATGTCATGTTCATATTGGAAAAAGGAAGAAAAAGGGAAATGAAAACTGTATTGGAAAAAAAAAAAAATTTGGTTTTAAAGTTGTAAATATTTAATTTTTGTGTTAGTTGATAGTTTTGCGTCGTAGTAGTACTAAACTTTGTGAATGGGAATTTATACTACCGACCTAAATCTTGATTATTTCTCACGTTGGAATCTTGTACCGAGCCACTAAAAACTTTGTATCTCAGTCTTAATTGATTTATGATGAATGATATAACAAAATATTAAATTTACTATATCTGTGTATGATCTTAATTTTAAAGAGAGAGTTTTTGTTTTTGAAAAATGGAGAATTCAACTTGTATTTATAAATTGATAGATTCCTCAAGAAAATTAGAAGGAGAAGGTGATCAATCTCCAAATTGGATACCAGGATTTCAGAACATATTGTATCAAACTTATTTACATTGTTTTAAAATGGATTTATGGTTTTATCTCAATCAAAATTAATAGTAGATTAGTAGAATTAGTTGCCAAATATCCACATAAAAATTCATAAAAATCTAAAATAGATCGGTTATTCTAAACTTAAACGTATTTTTAAAGATTTATTTAAATTAATTTTAAAGATTTAAGTTGGTATACATTTTGGTTAATTTACTTTAAAATAAAAAAAAAAAACGTTGTCTTGTCATGACATTCAGTTTCATAACAATCTTTTTTATTAGGTGAATTGTTACATAAAACCAATTTTAATATTTGCTATCATTTAATTTAGTTATTAGAACATAAATTTCACCCCCCTAGTCCTTTATACATCTAACAGTTTTTTTCAAAATTGACTGGAAAACTGTTTTTGATCAATAAGTCGAAAATGGAAAATTATTTATCGAATTATCTAAAAAATTGAATAAGGTAATAAAATTATGTCTCTTGATATGATGATAACACTTTAATCTCTTCACACATGTTTTAAATTTTTTAGATCATTTTATAAAACGATTCTTTTCTCGATTGTTCTAGATTCACCATGGGCAATAAAGTAACTCAAAATCTAATCCCAATCCCATGTTCAAGTATAGTTCAGTTGTATTCGATTTAGATAGCCATTTTAAAATGTGAGACCACAACCATGACAATAAGGAGCTATATTGGTTGCATGGTATGTATCTAACAAGTAAGCTGCAAAATTAAGGTTAAACTAAAATGGATATGTGTATGATGTAGAGGTATTAATTAATTAATGGATTTATGATATAATTAAAAAAAAATGGCTATTGATTTAAAAAGTAACACAAAAAAAAACTGAACTCAACACAAAAGTGATTTCTTTACACACCTTATTTTAAGATAATTCAGATTATATCAAATGATATAGAAAAGTCTAAGCCAATGATTGAATTGAATGTTTCAACATATTTCCATTTTCCTTATCTTTAAACAGATATCCAGATTTTTAAAACTTAGAATCAATCAAATTGACTAGAAGAGTAAAGATCCTCACTTTTATTTTTTTTTCAACATTATAATTAAACAATAAATATTAAATACTCTACTATAAAACCAGCTGATTGTAATTAAGGTTTTGTTGGAGACTAATTTTATTATATCTCGGAATCTAAGTTCATATAAACTTAGGCTAATTATTAAATTGTTAAAATCTTAACTCTATGATATGATTTTCGACTTAAGAAATTTATCAGGGTTTTAAAATTTAAAACAGTTTAAAACAATAGAAATAAGTCTGCGGCTATACTTGATTCATTTGATAAAAAATTGGGGGTTAGTTTTCAACAGTTATTGATTGCTTAAAATTATTAAAATAGAGCATTTTCTACCACATAGAGAAAGTATAGTCAAGATTACAATAGATTGAACTAAAAATTATTATGATTGTTCCCTTTAATTGACTAAAAATATTCCGGATCTAAAATTTTATAAACCTAATTCGACCAAATGAAAAAAAAAAAAGAATTATGAGTTTCAATTCATGATCTAGATCTAAGACCTGGTTTATATTTTTTAATTTTTGAGTAATGAAAAAACCATTGCTTTACCTTATAAAATCGTAACCCACTAGGGAAAACAAGTTAGAATTAACAAAGTGATATTGATTCAATAGATTATTCTAAAAAACGCAATTCATTACATAAGTACATACATACATAGAGAATATACCTTAATTCAGTACTAATACTCCTATTGTGATACATTACGCCAAAAAAATATTAAAAAATAAAAAATTAAGGGGCAACTTTTGTGTTTTAGTTGAACTAAATATTACCCCATTGATTGTTGAATGAATGAAATTAGAGCTTATATAGCAATAATAGTGGTTGATAATTGATCAATTTTAATCACAATCTAGACTAAATATTAAAGAGGAGAGTTTTAATCGATTTTTAGTTCGAACAATCACAGAAAAGTACTGAAATTCTCTTTATTTTTAAAATTCAATATGAAGAGAAGCAAGATGGCTTCTTTTCAACGATGAATTCTACTCGTATGAGACAGAAAAGTAGTTTAGTCTATTTTTAATAAATTTTTTAAATTAGTATCAACTTTTTCCCCCCTTTTTCCCACTTTTTTTCATTTCTTTTGCAGATAATGTTCATCTTGTTTGATTTTCAAAATAACCCAAAAAATAAACGTTTTAATAAATAAAGCAAAGAAATTTAAAAAATTTGATCTGATCCGTCAACCCTATCGCATGTTTTAATTTATTTAATTTATTTGGTTCTAGATTAGATAAAAACAACTGTTCAGCGAAAAGGATTTTTGATGAAGCAATTATTATTTTCGAAATCTCGAAATTAAAGAAAAATATATAACATGATTAAATTTTTGTGAAATTAGTATTGTTTTCACTAGATTGTCTATAAAGAAGTTTCATTATTAGTGTTTAATGATCATGGTATTTTAAAATTAAACTCTAGTCTATCATACTTTAAACAATTTTTTACGAAAATTATATTCATCAAACAATAATTAAAGTAAGTTTAATCGAATAATAGTTTAAACTATCGATAATTAGTTAGTCTATAGGCTAAAAAGTATAAAATTTTAAAGTTTTGATACAAAATCTTGAAATTGTAAAGAATAACAGAAATATATATATATACCTCCCTAAATTTCATCTAATAATTTTATATTCTTTCATTTACAGGCTTTTGTGGGTTGTATTTGAGGAGAAGAAAGATTTAACGATTAAATTATTTAAAACTGTGTTCTTTTTTGTGAGAGAAAGCAGTTATGGAACTTATGGATAAAAAAATATAAAGCAAAAAAATTATTGCAAAAACTGATAAGAATGAAAGAATATCATAAATCTAGAATTCATCTTAAAGATACTATCCCAATCGCTATATCTTTCCCCCGTTTATCATTTGAAAAATCTCATTACATTATTCATTTTTTTTTATACACTCAACAGCCAATTTTTTTAAACAGAGCACCTAATCACTCGCTCTCTAATAACCTAGAGATCTAAATCTTTTCTTTCCCAGCCAGTTGGTCTAACAACATCTAAACCATAATTTGGTTGAGGTTTATCTAAACCTTTAATTTGTAAAGCAAAAGGATTTCTATCTTGTCTTTGATTTAAATTTGCTAAAGTATGATTAATTTCTCTATGTTTTGATTCATCAGCTCTTATTCTTAAAATTAAATCTTTGAAACTTGATTCTTCTGATAATGATGGCCAATATTGTACTGCAATTGTTGGTATTAACATTGATTGGAAACCCTTTAATTTTTCAGGATCATTTAATTCATCAATTAAATGAGTATAAGTTCTAACAGCTTCTTCTTCTAAATAACCAACAAATCTATGACAATAAGTTGGATTAGCTAAATAACATAAAAAAAATGCATTTGCAAATATTCCTTGACCAATATACATTATTGTTCTTGTAAACCATGAAGGTTGACCAATTTTAATAAATGTTAATAAATGCATTCTTTCATTATAAGCTTCATCAATTAAAGTTTGAATCCATGCTTTATCTCTTTTTAATAATCTTAAAGAATTTAAAGTTCTTAAAAATGATGCTACAGCTCCTGGAACTCCTGCAATAGATTCTAAAAATATAACTCTTGTTAACCATTTTCCTTCAGTCATTTCATATCTTGTTCCCTTATATTTATCTTTATTTTCACCAGGTTGTAAAGCTTTATAACCAGTTATAAAATCAAAACAATTTCTACAAAACATTGTACCATGATAACTTATTTTATCACCCAAAGTTCTTGGAATTCTATGAGTTACTTTAACTCTATAAACTCCTGCTTCTGTAAACCCAACATGAGGATAAGCTGGTTTTGTTAAAAATTTATCATCATCTCTTACTTCTATCGCTGCATTATCATAAACAATGGTTTTAATATCTAAAAAATTTTTTCTTTTTTGATTTATATTTGATGATTTCATATCTAAATTTGATACTGGTAATTTATCATCTTTATTATGATCTATTTTTTTTGGTGGTGATTGACTTGATTTTGAATTTGCACTTGGTACAGTTGTTGCTGTTGCTAAATTTCTTATAGTTGATAATTGAGTTAAATAAAAACTTGTTGATAATTTTGGTAATTGATAATTTATTGAATTTCTAATCATTTTTTATTATAATTGATATGTGTATTATTATTTGATTGATGTCATAAACAAAAAGTAAAGAAATATATGGAATAAGATATTTCGATTTCTAGATGGTTAATTGAATTTATATAATTTAAATGAATTATAATACATCATTCAAAATCAGAAAAGAAGTAATATTATTATTATAGTATACCACATCTTAGTATTATTGAAACTTTAAATAATAACTCCGTATAGATTTGGGTAATTTTTTGTGTTATGAAATATTCCAAACCGTTTTTTGTGCTATATTAAATTGTCCTTTCCTATACATACAATACTTAACATTTTTTTTTTCTGCGAACACTTGAAATTGTTTAAAAACATCAAAGAAAGACACCTGGAGGAGGCTGCTGGACTTTGTAGTCTTCAAATAGACGGTTCTAGAGGTAGTTTTTGACGATAGATTTGATTGTGCAGTTAGATTCGTCAAATTCTGGCTGGTTCTTGACTTATTGCCTAGGTACTGTTTTGTGTTACGAGTTCACACTTAAAAGGACAATTTAATATCATCCCGTTTTTTTACTTTTGTTAGAAATTTAGAAATTTATAGAAGAAAAATTTAAAAAGGTACATATAACAAATTGTCAGGTATTACCTAACAAATCTATTAGGTTCTATGTCATTGCTCATACGATATTGCTGTAGGATTGGTGGTGTTTTATACATGTCTTTGGTTAGTTGTAGTAGCCCCCTCCCCCTTGTTATTCAAGCTCAAACTTCATAAAGAACTACTTAGAAATTATAGAATATGTATGTTTGTAGATTTGAATGTAAGTAAAAAATATTGCTCTAAATTAAACAAAAGAAAAGCCATGGTTTCTTGTTTCAGTTTCCTTAACTGGAACAAACTAATGACTTATTGATGAAACAGAATACAAAGTTTGATCATTAAAATTATAAATTACTATAAATTTATTGGTTACTCTCTATAAGCTAAAACTAAAATTATGAAACGTAGGGCTGAATACGGATTGTGATAAAATAATAATTTCGATTTAAATCGGAATAATAAACGCGGAAATATCAATATGTATACAAAAGCCGCATATGTTTTAAATTTAGTGTACATGAAATATACGGAGTAAAGAAAACCTTAATAAACATAATTCAATTTCTAAATGTTTAATTGATATGTGAAATTTCTCTTGTAGATGTAGGTCATTGAACCATACGTCCGTTAAATCAATCTTTTTTAAGTTTATTAGTGACTAACGATTACAGTTTACTAAGTTATAATTTCCTTCGTTTGATCTTACTAAACACTACAAAATATAAAACAATTATCCAAGGGTAATGAAGTTGTACAATATCTATTTTAATATCGCTACTTTAAGAAAATTGTTCTCTCCTTTGAATTATCGATGACCTTCATTACGAAATATTATGAATTTGATAAAACAAAATTAGGACAAAACTTTAGTGGAAATTTGTTTCAGAAGTTACCAAAGAAAAAAAATACGTCGGTAATGTATCACCGAATATTTAGTGTAGTAATGCCAAAGCATCAGCAATAGTATACGAAGTTAAAAGGGGCTTCAAATTCTGGGATTTGATTTAAGTGATCAGCAATAGGGTTATCTGAAACACTTACATGAATACCATAAAAATTGTGAGAATAATTTAGTTCAACTATCATGGAATTGTTAATTTTGTAAGCATAAAAGATATGTGGTTCACTTTTTTGATCAATAATCAAGTCAAAAGTTTCTCCTTCGTTAATATCTCCTAGTATTGCAAAAGCTATACCGTCAGCAAAAAAAATTTTTAAGATGAATTGCCCCAACTCATTTGACTTGATAATAATTTGTTGCTGAGAAATCCAACGAGACACCAAATTGAATAAGTATTCTGATACAGGCTAATCGGAAAACGATGTTCTACTGAGTTATATGATTGGTCAATAATCGAAGCACTTCTGATTACCGTCATTCTTTTGGTGGACAAATGAAGGTACGACAATTCATCGAAGTCAATGATGAGATCGGGTTGAATTTAATTGAACCATCATCTTCTCCAAAATTATGCTTTACCATGTCCGGAAGAATAATGGGAGTTTAATAATGCTTTTCGATAATTGCTCAATCAATAAGATCATGCAAACAATGTCATCCGATTGTCCAGAATTAAAATAATTATTACCATGTATTAGTCAAACACAACATTCCACAATAAATTTGGGGTGCCTATAATTAATTGCAAATCCAGCCTGACACTAAAATCAACACCACTTTAAAAACTCCTGTTGCTAGATTCATGTTGAAAATAACATTTTGTTAATTGACGACCAATAAGTTTCAAAGGTAGTGTGGATTTTGGTGTCAAGATGGATTCGCAAGTTACCAGGATTTTTAATTCCCCCACCACTAAATCAAATTTGATAGATGCTAATTGTGTCGTCAACAAGGTCCAATAGCTTGGTCATACATTATCCGCTCAGGAATAATCAACATTTACTTATCACAACTAAGTTAAAAAGATTTCTTCAAGTAATTTTGAAGCAATGGTCTCGAAACTGAAAATCGATAATATTGAGATAATAAATTCGTTATCTAAGGATTTCATTAAGATCAAAAAGTTACCTGCTGATGATGAAAAGGATTTCAATAATAACTAGTACACAATGCAATAAGACTAATGAGGAAAAAAATGGATAGATCCAAAATTGAACAGTTTTGATGGGTAATTGACTTTCGATAGGTGATGGTTGGATGAATTTAACAAGCCTTTGAAATCAATGTTGACACTTGACATTGGTATTGTATGAATCATCTAATGAATAAACAACTGCAATCAAGATATGTCGACATTGGTATTGAGATAATGATGTGATGATGATTTTAGACGTGGTGATGGTGACAAATTTTATTATCATGATATCTGTATTACTCTATATTCATAGTGTCTATTGGAGAAAAAAAAAATTGATTGTTGGAGAAGTTGTAAAATGTATCGTGAATTCTAGAATCGTGAAAAAAGAACATCTATGTCTTCACTTACATGATATGAAATCAAGACAAGCATTTACAAATCAATTCTACTATACTCTTTCCTTGAATTTGAAACTTACTTGTAAAATTAAAACGAAATTACACCAAGGTTAATTGACTGCTCAGGTTGTGTAGTATTAATGGAAAAATTAACACGAACAAATTGGGAATTATCCAACATTTCAATAACTGCATGATCTTATTAAGATCATGTTCCTAGCGCTTGCTCCAGTCCGTGTTTTTCTTGTTACAACCAGCTTGAATTAAGCTTTATATCAGTTGATTGGTATCAATTGATACGTTTATACAATTTCTACTTTATTAAGACCAAAAACAGGTTAAATGAAAAATTAAAAATAAAAAAATATCGTGTTTTATTTTTATAAAAGTAGTACAAAATCAAATCCATATAAAGAGTAAGATCAAATGTACACGACCTAGTAAGAAAAAAAAATATTTTTAATTAAATTAAATTAAATAGATTTGAAATTCAAATATATACAGTTAAAGATTGATTTAAAAACATACAACCAACCCACAACCAACCCATCTACAATAATCATTCAACAAAACATCAAGTCTTACATTTATACCCAGAATATAGATATTTACACGTTTGATTTCATAAAACATTCAATTCTCAGTCTAGATTTTTCCCAGATCCATTCATTCAATCGTTCATTCATCCATTTGACTAGATCTCAATTCAATCCCCAAACAACTACATCTAGTAACAACATTACCAAACAAACTAACTCAAAGTCAACAAACTTAACCCTTTACCATAAACTAAAACAATATTTTCCACACATTATGGGTTTTAGAATACAAAATTTTATAGGTGATCCTTTTGCTATATCAACAGTATCATTTGGATTAATTTCATGGATTATATCATTAGGAGGAGCAGCAGCATCAGATCAATCAAGATTTCCACATTTTACTTGGTGGGGTATAGCTTATCAAATTGTTATTATATTAGTTATATTTATACTTTATTCAAATAATAATATTGAATTATATAAATTTACATTAGTTGGATTAGTTAGTGTTGCATTTATTTATACAACAAATTCAACAAATAATTTAATTTATAATTCTTTTTCTTCTGGAAATTTATGTTGTGCAGCAGGTTGTATATTATTAAGTATATTAAATTTAATTTGGATTTTATATTTTGGTGGACATCCTGAATCTCCAACAAATCAATTTATTGATAGTTTTAGTTACAAAAATAATCATCATCATGAACAATTAGGTAATAATATAAATAATAATAATTCATCAAGTAATATTATAAAACATGAATCATATATTGATGAAACAACAAGTCAAGATAGAAGATATATTTCACCAATGAATTTACCACAACAAGATCAAATGAGACATTTATCTGGACCAGCTACTACTGCTTCTACAACAAATAATAATAGACAATCGGTAAGAGGTTCAACCACAAATTCAACAAATATTGCAAATGCATATATACAATCACAACAATTAAGTGGAGTAGATAACAATAAAGATAACACTCTCAACAACACTAACAATACTAATAATACAACAAGAGATTTAACATCAAATAAAAGAACAACAATGTATACAGATTCAGAAACTAATACAGGTATTACTTTCAGATATAAAGCAAAAGCATTATATAGTTATGATGCAAATCCAGAAGATTTAAATGAAATTAGTTTTGTTAAAGATGAAATTTTAGAAGTTGATGATATTGATGGTAAATGGTGGCAAGCAAGAAGATCAAATGGTCAAGTTGGTATATGTCCTTCTAATTATGTTAAATTAATTGAATCTTAAGATATCCCTTTTCTTTTCCTTTTATATCAAAAATGAACAGTATTAAATTTATGTGGTTTAAAATTATATTTATTGTAGTTTTGTTTTTCTAATCTTTTTAACTCAAGTCTCAATTTTCATCCATAATACTTGACAATGTAGTAATGATAATATTTTATTTCATGCATGAATGAAAAGAATTTTGACTCTAAATCATTTACTGTTGCTTGAAAAGATAACTCAGAATAATGGTGAATTATGGAAGAAACAATTCTGAAAGTAATAACAACAAGAACAACAACAAGTCAAAACTAATATCGATTCACGTGAATTGAGTGATTCGAACTCGATGTACAGCTTTCCTCTTGACTTTGCTCCTGAAGTTGTTATTTTTGAAAATTGTTTCTGTCATAATAACATAAATCTTATTTAAAAATCTTTCAAGATTCACCGTTGAGAGGTAAATTCTCTAAAATCTTTTTTGAATCAGGAATTGTAACTAATGTTTCAATGCAATTCATGCATGTTTCAAATTGTTGTAAAATCGAAAAGAAAGTTCTGTACTTAAATAGAATCCACAATATGACCAAACTTTTCTATTTCTCTCCCTCGTCAATGATTTCACAACATCGACACCAACTAGATAATGAAATAATGTAAATATAAGATATTCTCACTAATTAAGCTCAATCTAATACTGATGTAAGAAATGTTCTACGAAATTGGTTGTAAAATCATTTTCATTTTTTTCTGTGAAGATCTGTTGCCAAATTTTTGTAATTAGTTTTATTGATTATAATAGGGTTTTAAAAATCCATCGAACTGCACAATTGAGTTTCATCGTTACTAAAGGAGCATTCTCCAACGACTTGAAAGAAAATAATCAATAGTAGGTATCTATTTCGGGTCCAGACGAGTTAAGAATGAACTAACTTCATTGGACATCCATACCGCAATACTAAAGAAACCGTTAATAAAATCGAAAACAGTAATCAGAGCTTTTAAAAGTAACGCAAATTTTCAACCTCTCAGAAAAGTGAATATATGATCTCGTTCATTGTCCTGTCATTATCTATAAATCCTATATCTTTTCAACTAATTCTGGTAAAACTTCATTTAAATCACCAACTAATCCAATATCAGCAATATTAAAAATTGGAGCTTCAGGATCTTTATTAATAGCAACTATAACTTTACTATCTTTCATACCAGCTAAATGTTGAATAGCACCAGAAATACCAATAGCAAAATATAATTCAGGTGCAACAATTTTACCAGTTTGACCAACTTGTAAAGAATTATCACAAAATCCTGAATCTACTGCAGCTCTTGATGCTCCTATAGCAGCATTTAATTTTGAAGCTAATGGTTCAATTAATTTATTAAACATTTCTTTATTTTGTAAACCTCTTCCACCTGCTACAACTATTTTAGCAGAACCTAATTCTGGTCTTTCTGATTTTGTTAAATTTTCAGATACAAATTCTGTTCTATTATTTGATTCTACTTTTGGAGCATCTTCTATTGATACAGATGATGATTCTTCAATTGGAGCTGGTGGGAAAGCAGAAGCTCTAATTGATGCTAATATAATATTATCTTTTGATTTAACTGTTGCTAAAGCGTTTCCAGCATAAATTGGACGTACAAATGTCTTTGGATCAATAACTTTTATAACATCACTTAATGGTTGAACATCTAATAAAGCTCCTAATCTAGGTATAATTGATTTTCCTAAAGTTGAACCAGATGTGAAGAAATAATTATATTTGTTATTTTCAATTAAATTCTTTAATAATGGTGTTACATCTTCAGCTAATACATGTTCAAATCCATCAGTTTTTAAGATTTTAGTTACACCTTTTATTTTTGATGCTTGTTCAGCTAAATTTGAATCAAGAACTAATGCCGTTATCGGCTCTCCAATTTGAGAAGCTGCTGTTATTGTTGATAATGTTGCTGGATTGATTTGTGATTGTGATCCTTCAACTAAGACCAAACTATCTTTGAGTAGTCTAGATGAAGAAAATAGTCTCTTGAAAATCATTGTGGTTGTGTGGGATGTGTATTGGTTGTGGAAATGTAATTGAGTTTTTCAGGTTATTTTAGAGTTTTTTTTTTTTCAGACTCTTACTTACAGTTCAAATTTACTAATAAATAATCTAATTTTAAATAAATAAATAAATATTTCATACAATCATGTTTTCAAAACAATCAATCAATTTCAATGTATCTGAAATATGATCAAAATAAGGATCATCAACTATTAAATTATGACATCTTTTTATACCATCATTTTCACTATTATCTGCTAAATCTTGAATTTCATAATATTTTAATTTTTTTAAATCATTTCGTAGTAAATCACGTATACCTGAATCTCTTAATATTGGTCTAACCAGTTTAGCAACTTTAACAAAACATGATTTAATATCTCTTTTTTGATAATTTGTAATTAATTCTTTCATTGTTTTAGCAGCTGATGAATCAATTGAATTCATACTATCTAAATCAAATATAACATATTGAGTCATTGTTAAATCTCTACTTCTTTTAGAAGCAGGATGAGCTCTTGTACTACCATACATTTCTACTCTTTTCAATCTAACTAATAAATCACTACAATTAGTAAAACTTAATGGTTCTGGAATCTTAATTATTAAACAACCTTCAACTTCTTCAATTGCATCATGATTTAATTGAGTTTGTCTCATATCATTGAAAATATTTAATTGAGATCCACCTTGAGGAGCCATTGGAATATCAGCATCAACAAAAGTATTTGAATTTGGAATTCTACCTAAAATTTGAATTCTTGATTCTGCTGAATTTTTAATAACTCTAATTAAAGAATATACTAATCCAACTGCTATTCCACCTTCGATTGAAAAAAATAAAGTTGTAAATACAGTAATTGCAAAAGTAATCATTTCATCTTTCCCACCTGTTCTCCAATAGAAAAGTAATTCATATGGTGCTTCTTCAATAAGGGAAATACCAATAACAGCTATTACAACACTTAAAATACATTCTGGAACAAAATATAAATAATCAAGTAAAACTTGAATTGTAAAAATTGTAACTAATCCCATTATTGCACCTGACATTGTAGTCTTTGCAGAAATTGCATTTATTTTACTTCTTCCATAACCTCCAAAAGCTGGTAATGCACCAAAAAATGAACCAAAAATATTTAAACTACCTAAAGCAACTAATTCACGATTTGAAGAAATTGGTAAATCAAAACTTGAACCTAATGATTTTGAAGCAGTAGTTGATTCAAAAAATCCCAACATTGCACATAAAAATCCTGAAGTTCCTAATTTTTTAATTAATTTCCATGCAAATGGATTATAAAGAGTTAAAACATTACTATTTTTAACTTTCCCTATTACTGCTAAACCTTTTAAATCCCATCTATAAATTTGACAAAGAATTGTTGCAACAACTACAACAATCATAATTTCTGGTAATAAAATCAATCTTGAATATTTCTTTTTTAAAATTTTTGAAGTCATTATAACAATAAATCCAACTAAGCCAATTTTTAGACTTAATGAATCAAATTCTCCAAAATTCATTATTAGAAACACTACTTTATCAAATGGTGAATGAATATCCATTTGATTTGGATCATCTGAGATTTGTTTAAGTAAAGCTTCCAAACCCAAAATAATAATTAATGAATTTATAATCATTACTATACCTACGCCAGCAATAAAACCTTTTAATAAAGAAGGACTTAATACATTATCTAAAAATCCTAATCTTCCTAAACCGAATCCTAATAAACTTGCACCACTTATAAAAGTTACAACAGCTACAAATTCTAATGGATCTAAATCTTTCTTTTTTGCATGATGTAATAATGGTTCTACTGCTTGACCAACAACTAAAGAAATTGGAGCTTCTGGTCCAACTACCATTTGTGGTACACTTCCAAATATCATATAAATTAAAGGTGCTAATCCTAATGAATATAAACCTGAAATAACAGGAACATGAGCTAATGTAGTTGCATAAGATAAAGATAAAGGTAATTGAAAAAATACTAAAGTTAAACCACCAATTAAATCACCAATAAAATATTTTAAATTATATTTATTTATCCATGATAAACAAGGTAAATAATAAGGTAAAATATCTCCCCATTCTAATTGATCAAAATTTGAAGAAGTAGGAGTATATTGTGAATAATTTATTGAACATGAATCATCATCAGAAGTAGTTGAATATTTTAAAGAATCTATTCTATTTAATAATCTATCCAGTTCATGAACTCTTCTATTTGATATAGGTCTTGCCAGTGGACTAGGACTTGCTACTCTTCTTATGTTCTTCAACGAAGGTCGAGGTGATGATGACATATTAGTAAATTCATTAAATATTTCAAATTAAGTTTGAATGTTATTGTGGTTGCATTTACAGTAAATTAATATTGCAAATTTTAAACAATGTTAAAAATAGATTTGAAAATCTTAATACAGAAAAAAATGAAAAAAAGCCCAGTTGCGACGTATGTTTATATTGTAATCTACTTATTGATAGGTTCTTGGTAAGGCTTGCCAATTAATTACATACTATTAGTTCATTAACTCATGAAGCAATTAGTGGAGAAAATTTTAAACTTTGTATTCAGAAAAATGGTATAGATACTACAATTATAATAAAAGCATGATTTAATATTAGGCTTTTGCTCAAATCTTGCTTGTTTTTCATAACAGAGGGAATAAAAAGGTTAAAGTCAATTATTTCCCTAGTCCCGTTTTCCCCTAAATTGTTGATGTCACTAAATCAATAAACCTGGACTTAGATCCAAGTAACTGAAGATTATCTTATAAACATGCTTAATTCAATTGAGCTAAACTATCTTATTATTGACACATTTTTAAGTACAAGTTGATTGATCAGGTCAAACTACCCAGTGATGAATGATTTTTGACCTTTTTAATCGATCTATTTTATGAAATTAAATACGTTTAAAACATAAATATTTTAGCAATTGATTGAGATTTCTTGTTAGAAGACCAATTAATTTGATACTTCTGTTCAATAATATTCATCAATACAATAATATGAAAGAGTGCGTATTTTTATTAAGATGGTAGCATATAAATGCGCTGTTTTAAATGCAATTAAAATAGTTTGGAATCTACGCGTTAAAAGTACACAAAAATAAAATGTAAATAAATTCTATTAAATGTAAACAAAGATCATACTCAATCTCAAGTTCAAGTATATCATAAGTAATTGAAGTCCATTCAGAATCACTCAACTAATGGATATTCAGTTTACTCCCATAGGGAAAAGAAGGGCAGAAGGATTTCAAGTCTTACACAAATACCCATCAGAAGAAGAATTCAACTATCAAAGAAATTTAATTAATGCTTTAAAAGATACAACAAATATATATCTGGATAATGATAATGATGATAGTACAAAAGAATTTATAAATGATTATATACCTAAGAAAAGTAATAGAAGTCCACTTAGACGAGTGAATATTCAGAATACTGGTTTTGGTGTAAAAGAACTGGAAGAAAGAATTCATCGATTAGAATCAGAAGCATTAGATTGGAAATTAAAATTTAAAGAATTATTTAAATCATTAGAATTAATGAATGGAGATAGAGATTTAATTGTTGAAAATGCTGATCTTAAAAAACAAATTATATTATTGGAGCAAAAAATACGACAAAATTCTTCAAAAGAAAAAAATCATTTACAAGAAAGTTTACAAAAGGAATTGGAAGAAAAGGAAGAAATTATTGAAAAACTTAAGCATGATACTGAGACTCAATTAGCTGATATTCATGCTTCAATAGAGCAAACTGAACAGGACAAGCAAAATCAGTTAGCTGATATTCATGCTCTTTTAGAACAATCGGAATTGGATAAGGAGAAATTAAAAGAATTGCAATTGGAATTAGAGCAAAGGAATCAAAATTTGAGCGATGATGATGTTAAACGTTTGGAAAAACAGTTAAAGAAGGAGAGAGAAAACGTTGATGAGTTGGAAAGATATGTACAAGAGCTTCAACAAAGTAAAAATGAATTAATTCGTAATGATGAAAAAACTATCAATCAATTAAATAAAACAATAGAAGAATTGAAAAATCAAAGATCATCTACGGAGAGTAATAGAATTAAAGAGATGAGTAGACAATCAGAAATTGATAAGTCCAGGATTAGAGAGCTTGAGAGATCAGTTCAAGATCTAGAACGTCAAATAAGGTCACTGATGAAAGATTTGCAAAATAGTAGTAGTTCTACTAAAGAACTTGAACGTCAGCTTTCACAAAAGAATTCTCAAATTAACGACTTGAAATCTCAATTATCATCAGTCAAGAACCAACTTGAATCTTTAAGAACAGCCGAAGATTTCAACACGAATCAAAAAATTAGACGTTTAAACCAAGAATTAAGTAATGAAAAAGATACAGTGAACAAATTGAATCAAAAATTACAAATGATTCATGAAGAAGAGCAGAAAAATCATCATTCAAAACATCAAAGAGATAAATTAGTTGAAGAGCAAAAACAAGTCATCAATGAATTACAATCAGATTTGAAATTAGAAATACAACATTCCGATGAATTAAAAGCCAAAATAGATGATTTAGTAACAAAAAGATTAAACAATGACAATTTAGAGAGACACATTATTTCCCTTGAAACTGAAAATGAACAATTATTAAAAAATCATAAAAGATTGGATGAAGAAAATGAAAATTTATTAGAACAGATAAAGGAATTAAAAACAGATATGAAATCAATAATTTCTGAAATTGATGATTCAAAATCTCAAATGCAAACTAAAATAAAAAATTTAGAAGAATTGTGTGCTGATTTAGAAGAAGAAAATAATTTGTTAAGATCAACTAAATCTCAACCTGGTAATGATACATTATATGAAGATAATGTTGAATTAGTTAGAAAATTAAGATCAATGCAAAGAATTTTAGCAGAACTTGGAATATCTGATGAAGAAGAATTGACTCAATTTGATAAAAAATTAAGACAAGTTATAACAGCTATGAAAGATAGTGTCAAAGAAAGTGATTCATTAGTTAATGAATTGAAAAGGGATTTGAAACATTTAGATAATGAAAATAAAACATTAATTGAAGAATTGAGAATATCTCAAGAAGATAATAAATTATTATCATCTGATCTTAAAATGGTTCAAAATGAAAATAAACTGTTGGATTCTGATTTAAAAATTGCAATTGAAGATTTGAGAGGACTTAAAAATGAAATAAATAATTTACAAGATGATAAGTTATTAGATCAAAAACTTTTGAAAAAAGATCTTGCAACATTAGAAAGTGAAAAAATTGATTTAAAAAATCAAATTAAATCAATTGAAAATGAAAATTCAATATTGAAAAAGGATTTATTATTCACTCAAGAACAACTTAAAAAAATTGAACAAAAGGAAGGAGAATCAGCCATACAAGCATATCAAGATTTCCAATTAGATAGAGCTCGTAATGATGTAAATAAAATAACAGAACAATTAAAAAAAGTTAATCTAAACCATGAGTCAGAGTTAATTCAATTAAAAGAAGAACATCTTAAAAAAGTTAAAATTTTACAAGATCAATTAAATGAATCCAAGGAAGACTTATTAAAAGCTAATGAAAATTATAAAATTTCATCAAATCAATTATGGAATATCAAGAATAAAATTCATGGAAATAATGATACAACAAGTAAAATTAGATTTTTAAGAGATGAAAGTAATTATTTTAAAATAAGATATAAAGAAACAGTATTAAAAAGAAATGATTTTGAATTTTTATATAATTTTTTTATAAATCAAATTAAATTAAGTCCATTTTCAATAGATGATAATTCAAAATTTATAAAATTAGGAATATATCCAAATTATACTAGAGGAGATGTTAAAAAAACCCCACCAACTTTCAAAACTATTGCTCAATTTGTTCTAGCTGCTATAAGATTGAAAAAAAGAACTGAAAATGTTAAAAATAAATTTGAACATGTTAATAAAATTAAAAATAAATTGGATTTTGCTAGATCTAAATATAAAGAGTATATAAATGTATAAATTTAATTCATTAATAAAGACAAATCAAAGTGCAAGTTAGCTCTATGAATCAGTATTGTTCGATACATGCACAGATGAGATCACTCTACTTCAATTCAAAATACAGTTCGAACTCATTAAAGAACAGATTTTTTTTTTTAATATAGAAGTATAAAGACTGTTCGATATCAAGAGGATTATTCCTATGGTTCCTCATTTAAATCACCTTTAAATCATCAACTTATAGTGTCGGAAACCACTAACCCTGCCAAAGATTCCCTCCAATGTCATCAGGAGAGAATACAATAGGTAATTCCCAAGGTGGCTCAAACAACTTCAAGTTATGAGCCAACACACTCGAGTAAACAGTCTGATGAAACACTTGAAGAATATCAACTATCTTCGAAACTCAATTTATTAGAGAACAGAGAGTCATCAAGAAACTCAGTTACTGCCACTGACTTTGTGATATTTCTATGCTCTCTAATAAAATTGATTTTCAATGATAGTTGAGATTCTTCTGGTTTTTCAAACATTATTAATATGATTGTTATATTTGAGTCTATATTGTCTGTGGTCGTCACTATTAAACCCAATATTAAAGATGTATTGTGAATTGAAAAGTCAAACCAATCAAAAATTTGATCCCCTCATTTAATAACGAATTCACTTTCAATGAAATAAAGTTCATCAGTAAATAAACACGAACACATTCCTTCAATTTTAAACTTATTTTTATTCACTCTCATTAAATGTAAATTTTAACAAACCTCAATCTTCTAACATACTCCTCGCTTAGCTTCTAAAATTTTGGGACTTAACAAGCTTACTTAAAGAGCTGTATCATACAGTAGTGCATCCTTCGATCTCAAGCCTTAACCACGATCTTTATGGAGAGCAAGCAACTTTTAGATCTTCCAATTGACAACAATTAAAATATTTGATGTAATGTATTAAATTGTAGCTTCATCTGATTTGAATGTGTTGTAAATTTTGTTTCCAGATCACCTCTAGTTTTTCCGTAGGAATGTATTCAAAAATTTGAAGGTGAACTTAGTCATTAGTTGAAATTGATTTGGATGAATTGCAGCCGGTAGATTATTTGACAAGTTTTCATTTAATTGAAGATTGTGAATAGAATAAGTTGCTAATCTAATTATGTTGAATTTATAAAGTCGGAAAACACTAAGCTATGACATTTAATTCAACGTCATTATATCCTTATAAAAATTATTGTTTTTACGACATGCTATACGACATTGTCTATAAAAATCATATTCTTTTCTCCACAAAAATAATATTTAACAAATTATTTATTACCTTACGCTCAATTCAAAACTAGATCAAGTCAAATCAAGCAGATCAAAAAACAATGTCAGATGAACCATTATCCGAAACATCATCATCATCATCATTTGTCCCGGTACAATTACAAGATGCAATTCAAGTAATAGATGAATTTAAAAATTTTAATAATGAAATTTTAGAATATATTAATAAAACTTCAATTTCAAATAATAATTATCATATAATTTCAGTATTTGGATCACAATCAACTGGTAAATCAACATTATTAAATAAATTATTTAATACAAATTTTGATGTTATGAATGAAAACAATAGACAACAAACAACAAAAGGAATATGGTTAGCTCATTCACCATCTATATCATCAACAAAAGGTCAGTTATTAAATAAATCAACAAATATATTAGTTATGGATGTTGAAGGAACAGATGGTAGAGAAAGAGGAGAAGATCAAGATTTTGAAAGAAAAGCTGCATTATTTGCTTTATCAACTTCTGAAATTTTAATATTAAATGTTTGGGAACATCAAATTGGTTTATATCAAGGTGCAAATATGGGATTATTAAAAACTGTTTTTGAAGTTAATTTGACATTATTTGGAAGGAGTAAGTTGGAGAAGAAGAATTCAGCAGATCACAAAGTATTATTATTAGTTGTTATAAGAGATCATGTTGGTAATACTCCAATTGAAAGTTTATCAAATACAATAACTCAAGATTTAAAAAAAATGTGGAATTCTTTAACAAAACCTCAAGAATTTGAAAATTTAAAATTTGAAGATTTTTTTGATATTGATTTTCATGCATTAAATCATAAAATTTTACAACCTGAACAATTTGTAGAAGGTGTTGAAAAATTAGGTGATAGAATATTGGATGAAAATGATTTATTTAAACCTGAATATCATCATAATATACCAATTGATGGTTGGACATTATATGCAGAAAATTGTTGGGAACAAATTGAAAATAATAAAGATTTAGATTTACCTACACAACAAATTTTAGTATCACAATTTAAATGTGATGAAATTGTTGAAAATATTTATAATGAATTTTTAAATAAATTTAAGGAGCATTTTAGAGCTATACAAGATGAACCAAATTTTGAAGAATTAGGTAGTTTATTCAATGATTTAAAAAATGATATATTAGAAGATTATGATCAATTAGCTACAAAATATAATCAATCTGTTTATGAACTGAAAAGATCAAAATTGGATACAATGATTAATAGTAAATTTAAGGACGTATTTGATATATATTCAAAACAATTAATTGAAAATTCAAAATTAACATTTGAAAAAGATTTAGTAGCATTAAAAGGACAAAATTTTATTGAAGAATCTAAAAGATTATCATCAAACATTCTTAATTCAATAGCCAAAAATTTAGAATTAATTTCATTAAATGGATCAATAGATTATAAAGATTTAACCACGACATTTGAAAAAGACATTAATCAAATAATTTTAAAACAACAACAAATTGAATTAGATAATATAATAAATAAATCAATTAAAAAATTAAATAATAATTTAACCAAATACATGCAATTTGAAATAAATGATCCAAATGATAAAACATGGGATAATATATTAAATAAATTTAATGAATTAATTAAAGAAATTTCTATAAAGTATCCAAATAATGATTTTAAATTAAATACAACAAAACAACAAAATGAAGAATCAATTACAAAATTTAAATTTAAATCATGGAATAATTTATATGAAAATATACATAAATTAATTTACAAGGAAAAAATTTTAAATTTATTAATTTCAAAATTTGATGATAAATTTAGATATGATTTAAATGGATTACCAAAATTATATCAAAATTCTGTGGAATTAGAAAATAATTTTAAATTAGCTAAAGATCAAGCATTAAGAATTTTACCAATTTTAACTTTAGCTAAATTAAGTGATGATAGTGAAATTATACCTGATTTTAATATATTTGATACAAATTTGAGGACAAAATATGGTTTAAAATTATTTGAAAATGAAGAAGAAGATGATGAAGATGAAGATCACCAAAAAAATTTAGAAACAAATGCATTTGCTGAAATTATTAATGAATCAGAAAAATCAGAAATTTATATAAAATTTAAAAAAGAAATAGATGCAAAATTTATTGAAACAAAAAGATCAATTGTTCAACATATAACATCAATACCATATTATATATACATAATAATAATAATATTAGGATGGAATGAATTTATGGCAATAATAAGAAATCCATTTACTTTTGCATTATCTATATTATTATTAGCTACAATTTATATATTATATTCCATGAATTTATTAAAACCTGCTATTACAATAGCAACAAAATTAATTGATGAAATTATAATTGCAGGAAAGACAAAATTAAAAGAAATTTTAATTGATGATTTTGAAATTCAAAGTCGAAATTTATCAAAAATTAGTGGAATAAAACATGAAAATCATGAAGAAGAAGAAGAAATTAATAATAAAATTGAAGAACCAAAATATGAAGAAAATATTGAATTAGAAGAATTTAAAAAACCAAAAGTTATAGTTGAAGATATAAGTGAAGAATCAATTTAAGATTTATTCACTTCTTAATAGGGTAAATTAATTAGACTTTTATGTAAAATTCTGTATGTCGTGAATTTATAATATGTCAAACCATATTATTTCTTGAAATTTATTGTCTTTTTTTTTGATTGTCACTATTTTTATTGTTACGTCATTATTAATATGTAACTTCTCGTTAGTAGGCTTAAAATTGAAACTATAATTTGCGCTTTTTAAATAAGAATCTCCCCTATTAGCCTAAGATAATCCAAGAATGTTTCAACTCCACAAAAAATGATGAATTCATATATAAAATTCTTGAAGTGATAGAGCGAAAATGACTTTTCTTTTTTCACCATTTAGTATTAGTCTGTGTTGTTTAATTGGCTTTTGTTTCATTTGTAAATTTATCCGTGATGTAATTTTTCAATACAATCAAATCAAAATTGATGCTATTGTGAACTTCTTAAAAAATGTATCTCACATACAATTGCAATTACAACAACAAATTACGAGAGTAGATCAAATGAAAAAGAAATAACAAATCAAAGGTGATATATTGTTTATCCGATCAAATCTTGGTCTTATTGTTCGAGGAAAATTAAGGCATAGGTCGGATGATGTACTACTTTGAGTAAATTGAATTATTGTAACATTATGCAAATATGTTACAATATATAATTATGTTACACAAAGTCATATGTAATAGAAAAAGATAAAGAAAGAAATTAAAAAAAATTATAAAGAAACATAAATTCATTTGTTTCAATTCTACTACAACATTCTCATTCCCAGAAGACAGTATTAAATACAATTTCTGGGTAAGAGAAGAAAAGAATTTAAAACTTGATATATCTTTTTTTTTGTTAAATTGTTTCTTCGGTACATATATAATACTATGAATTAAGGTTTTAAAAATCAATTTCAATTATCAGTTTAAAATTTTTCATAAATATCATCCAAATTGATTCAAATATCAAATATAATCTTCCATTTTTTTATTTTGCATTTACAAAAGTTATCACCATAAGAGTTACTCTTAACCATAATTTCATTTAGTTAACTAATTCCAATTTTTTTGCATATTCATTTTATCCTATTTTCCTCCTCATAGCATGGTATTATCATCCACAACAACTCCAAATTCTAATTCTAATACTAAAATTTTCAAAAATGATGAAAAATCAAATTATTTTACAACTAATATAACAATATCAGAATCAAATTCATCATCATTTGGAAATTATTCATCACCTTCATCACCAAATATGAGTTCAGAATCAATAAATAATCATTTAAATTTATCAACTTCAATTTCATCAACTTCAACTAATGAAACATCAAATTCAACTACTAATACTTCAACTAATTCTTCATTATTAGATTCAATAGTTGATTCATTTATAAAACCTTTAACTAATGAAAATTTAAATTTACATTCAAATTTAATTTTAGAAGATTTTAAAGAATCATTAAGTAAAGATTCAATAACTATGTTACCAAATTATAATATTTCCCCAACAGGTGATGAAAAGGGATCTTATTTAGTTGTTGATTTAGGTGGGTCTACTTTAAGAGTTGCTATTGTAAATATTGAATCACCAACCACAGAAAAACAAAGAAAAGATAGATTAAAAATTATTATTGAAGATAAATGGATAATACCAAATGAATTTAAAATTTTAAATTATAATTTTTTTAGATTTATTGGTTTTAAAATAATGGAAACTTTGGAGAAACAAGACTTAATTAATATTAGTGATGTAATAAATACTGGAATAACATGGTCTTTTCCCCTTGATACAACTTCATATAATAATGGTAAAATACGTCATGTTTCAAAAGGTTATACAATAGATTCAGATATTTATGATAAAGATTTAAAATTAATATTTGAATCAATATTATTTAAAGAATTTAATCTCAAAATTGATATAAAATTAATTTCAAATGATTCATTAGCTGTTTATTCTGCAGGAACATTTTTAGATGATAAAATGAAATTAGCTATGGTTTTAGGAACTGGATTTAATATGTGTTGTCAATTACAAACACCTGATAAAAACGCTACTGGTAGTGATGATACTCCTCAAATGCATCCAAAAAAATTAATTGATTCTAAAATTTTAATAAATACAGAATTATCATTATTTGGTCAAAATTTATGTAATATTTTTTCAACAAAATATGATGGAATAATAGATTCAAGATTTAATAATTTTAAACATCATTTTAAAACTTTTTTAAGTCAAGATCCCGAAAATAATTTATTATTTCAACCAAATGAATTAATGACAAGTGGTAGATATTTACCCGAATTAAATAGATTAATTATAATTGATTTAATTAATAATGGGGAGATATTAAGTAATTTTAATAAGTCAGAGCTTCATGATTTATTAGAAATTAAATATGATGGATTTAATGGTGAATTAATGTGTTTTATTAATGAATCTAATGATTATGAACAAATAAATTTAAAATTTAAAAAATTTTATAAACTAGATAAGAATTTAAAAAATTCAGATATTGATATTTTAAAAATTATAATTGAATCAATTTTAAAAAGAGCTTCATTTATAATAGCAAATTCAATTATAGCATTTTTTAAATTATTTAAAATTTATAATACCAATGAAACAAATAAAGGTCTAATTACCATAGGTTATGTTGGATCAGTATTAAATTTTTTTAATAATTATAGAAAATTAATTATTGATTATGTTAATAATTCTAGTGATGCTCAAACTCAAGGTTATTCTATTGATTTAAAATTAATTGATAATAGTTCTATTATTGGTGCTGCTATTGGTGCTGCTTATTATTCAAAATAGAAAAATAGAACAAATAAGATGAAAGGTTTCAGGAAGAAGATATAAAAAGAAAGGAAATTAAAAATAAAATGATTGAATTTATGAAATGGAAATTAATGCATTTAGTTAGATAGTATTAGGTAGTTTGTTGTTTTTAGGGCGTTTTAAGGGGTTTTTGTATGGTTATAGAATTTATAAATAAAGAACAATTTTTAATCTACACTACAAAATCCTAGGATCTCGTTGCAGAAAAGACCTATTGGAATGCAGTTTACCTTAGGTTCAAAGATACGAGATACGATCATTGGAGTTTGGTTTAAAGTATTTGATAAATTAAAAGTTAGCCTGCTGTGGTACGCCGTTTTGCAGATAATTAATTGATATCTTAGGTTCATTGATACAGGAGTTTTCTTTAGAGACTGCTGAAGAACAGTGATAAATCAATAGTAAACCTCATTACATTAGTGTATTTTTTTCTATCATAAAATCTATATCTTATATATAATATGGTCATATTTATAATTTAAATTTTAAACCTGCAGCAGCATTATCACAAACAATTAAAACATTTGAATGATCTTGTAAATAACTTGATGGGAAATTTGAATCATTTGGTTTACCATTAATAGTTTTATTTAAAGCAAATTTTTTTGATTCTCCTAATACAATTAAACAAATTTCTTCTGAATTATCTAAAATTGTTGAAATACCAACACTTAATGCAAATTTAGGAACTTGAGATAAGTCGTTATTAAAAAATCTTGAGTTTGCTTTTATTGTTGATTCTGCAAGCTCTACTTTTCTTGTTTTTGAATTTCTTGTTGAACCTTTTTCATTAAATGCTAAATGACCTTCAGGACCTAAACCACCTAAAAATAAATGAATTTTTCCATATTTTTTAATTTTTGATTCATAATCATTACATTCTTTTTCAATATCCTGTGTTAAACCATTTAATATATTTATATTTTCTTTTGGTATATCTATATGATTAAAAAATTTATCATACATAAAATAATGATAAGATTGAGGATTTTGAGGTGATAAATTTAAATATTCATCCATATTAAAAGTTATAACATTTTTGAAACTTATTAAACCTTTTTTATTTGCTTCTATTAATCTCTTATATATTCCTTCTGGTGATGAACCAGTTGGTAATCCTAATATAAATGGTTTTGATGATGTAGGATTAAATTGATTTATCTTTTTTATTATATAATCTGCTAAATATTGTGATGCATCTTCATCTGATGAGAAAGTAGCTTGTCTCATTGTGGTGTGGGGGTTATTTTGTTGGTATGGTATGGTTTGGTTGATGGTGATTGACTGTAATTTGATGATACATTACTTCATATATAGTGAGTATTCAATAAAGTAGATGTCTCATGTTTAAGTATAATCATCATAGTAAAGTAATAAATACAACGTTACATAAAATTTTATATTTCTAGAAAATCAATTTGCGCTTTCTTAAGTATGAACATAGGTTTATGACATTAAACAAAATTGACGTCATTGAAATTTATGCGACAAGAAAAGAAATCAAGAAATCAAATTTATTTTCAAGAAATGTAGCAAGTGTTACGTTTTTTAGTCGAAGTTGTGGTAGTAATTGTGATAAAGTCGGGGCGATGGTAACATAATACTTCGACCTAAGAAAATATAAATTTCAGGTGGTGGTGGTGATGGTAGTAGTATATACGAATGTAACATAAATTAATGTTACATTTTAAATTCATGTTACATTTTTAAATTGTAAGCAATTTCTTTTTTTTTTGTGTCATTAAAAAAAGATGATCAATTTTGACATGATACGCATATTAAGTAATACAACATATGTACATAGTTAATATCATATATCATCATCTTAAATTATCTTAAATTATACATACACATGTTTAAACTTCATTTATATATATATATACTCATTTGTATATACATTATGAGTTAACTTAGTATTTATCATACTATTACCATACCATACCATATTATACATACTTTCAAACAACACACCAAACTCGAGTCATTGATACCCCCATATATACCCCCATAATCTTATAGATTCATACATTATAGATATTTGCATACAGACAACTCACTCATAAAAATGTCATCAATTACTAGATTCACCAATTGTCATTTAATTGATAATGGGAAATTATATCAAAATACTGATTTATATGTTGATAATAATACCCAAAAAATTATTGCAAAACCAAGTAATCTTAATCAATATGAGATCACCGTAATAGATTTAAAAGGTGAAATATTAGCACCTGGTTTCATAGATATTCAAAATAATGGAATTTATGGATTAAATTTTTCAAATTTAAATTCAAATTCAACAGAAGAAGATATAAAAGAATTTAAAAGATTTTATAAAGATGCAATGAAAAAATATTTATCAACTGGTGTTACTTCATTATGTCCTACTGTAACTTCAAATTTTCCAGATGTTTATACTAAAGTATTACCAATATACAAGAAATCAAGATTAAATAATCAATGTGATTCATTAGGTGCACATTTAGAAGGTCCTTTTATAAATAAAGAAAAAAAAGGTTGTCATCCAATTGAAACTTTTGTTGATGCAAATCCAAAAGATAAATCACCAGAATCAAAATTATTAGAAATTTATGGTGGTGAAAAAAATTTAATTGATAATGTTTGTATTATTACTGCTGCTCCTGAAATTCCTGGTATTTTGGATTTAATACCAATTATTACAAAAAAATTAAATTTAATTTATTCAATTGGTCATACAATGACTGATTATAATATTGGATTACAAGCAATAGATAATGGTTGTACAATGATTACTCATTTATATAATGCAATGCCTCAACCTCATCATAGAGATGCTGGAGTTGTTGGATTAATAAATACTCCAGAAGTTTCTTCAGAAAGAAATTTACCATATTTTGGTTTAATTTGTGATGGAGTTCATGTAAATCCTTCAATGGTTAATTTAGCTTATAAATCAAATCCAAATAAATGTGTATTAGTAACTGATGCAATGCATTTAATTGGTTTATCAAATGGTTCTTATAAATGGGATAATCAAATAATTATAAAAGAAGATGATAGATTATATTTAAAAGGTACTCAAACATTAGCAGGTGCATTAACTACTTTACCTCAATGTATAAGAAATTTAATGAAATGGTCAAATATTTCATTACAAGAAGCTATAAAAACTTGTACAAATAATGCTGCTGATTCAATTGGTTTATCTCTGGAAAAGGGGTTTTTAAATATTGGTTGTGATGCTGATTTTGTTATATTGAATCATAAAGGTTTTGTTACTAAAATTTTTAAATTAGGTAAAGAATTTAAATCAAGTGATATTAATTATGATATTGATTATCCTATTTATGTTGAAAATGGTAATAAAAATAATAATGATAAAGGAGTTAGTAGTGATAGAATTTCTGCTGTTTTATAGAATCTTTATATATTTTTATAAGAAATATTTGCATACTTTTTAACTTTTTGTTTTGTAGATTGTATAAGATTGCAAAATCTGATGATGCATTGTTTCAAGTTTGTTCACAAAATGTTCTACAAAAAACATATGGTGGTTCAAATTGAACCTTAAAGAAAGGGGAAGGGGTATACGCTGGCTGCCAAATTTTTTAATAGTTCAGCTAAGGTGTACCATTGTATCTCTCCATCAATAAATTTAGCAGCAAGCGTATACCCCTTCCCCTTTCTTTTATGTTCAACAAAATCTTGACTTCAACAGATCCATCCTTATATTTTCTAAATTGTTGAGGCTTGGCAGCAGGTGGTGTGATAGATGATGTAAAATTGATAAAAGCATTAGCAATGTTATCGAATATCGCTGTTGAATGTAAAAGGGTGGATGAGTTATTTGATAGAGGTAGTCGTATAACCTGAAAATGTGATGGTAAAGTAACTAATTCAAGCAAAAAAAGTGAGGACAACTTGGATAACTTTATTTTGAAAACGACCTGCTGTTGGGTTGAGTGTTGGGCTCCATGTAGAAGTTTGGAGGTGACGACATCTGAAAACTAAATTTCTATTATCTGAGCTAACCTAACTTCTGAAAATTAGTAAATAAATGTAGATTATCCTGGTGAGAAAACTAACTATTAAAATATAAAAAGGTAGAAATTATTGGAAATTCGTCTATATTTAACATAAACTTTAAGCCTTAAACGAATTTCATTTGATGGTTAAAATTTAATAACAATAAACTGAAAATTTGATAACAATAACTGAAATTTTCATCGTAAAATAGAAAATTTTATTGTTACTGTGGTAGGAAAGCTGACGCAATATTTACGACAAGTGTAATTTCACCACTACAAGAAATCAATTTTTATTAGTTACTTTCAATACTCATAGCGTTGAAGTTTTAAGCCGAAAACATTAGTCGGGGTAACTCTCATATTTGGATCAGAGAGCATGGAAATACTTGTGGGTCAAATTTTGGTACTAAATCAAGAATTGGAATGATTTATCCGTTGTATAATATGAAGATTAATTTATTCTTTTTTGCTCTTTCTTTTATTCCCTTTTATGCTATATATGCCACTTAATGACCTTCAGGATTTTGGTTTTGATTGATTGACTGACCACAAACCAGAAAGCTACCGTCGTCTTCGCACTTTACTTATCACTTTGGTTATGTATTTATTGATCCTGAAATACGTAACAAAGTGGTGTCCCGTAAAATTGATTCTGAAACGCAATATGGTAGCCGAGCTCAAAAATTCTCGTCCAAAAACCAATTAATAATTACATTTGTAAGAGAAAAGAGTTAATCAAAACTCCACTTTTATTGCCACTCGTCAAGTTTATTCAATACCTACAACGCATCAGTCATTTATTCAACCAATTGATCAGTTAGTCATATTGGATTTTAAGATGAATATATTTCTCAATCTACCTAAAGAAATTCTAGCACTAATCATTAAATTTATAAATGATAAGTCAAAAATTCTGGAATTAATTGCAATCCTTCCCTTGAGGGAATTAGCTTTAGAAGAAAGGTTTTCAACGTATCATGTTACTACAAGGTGTAATCATGGCGATGGGTGCAGTGAAATTTTAAAATCACTTTATCATCAATTCAAATTTAAACCTTCCAAAATCATTGGTGAAACTTCTGCTATTCATGTATTACTCAATTTTGGAAAGTCGGGGTCATTAGCTACGATTTCAAATTGTTATCATGAAGATATTTCAGATGCTGTTGATTATAGTATGTGTAAATTTGAGATATTATTAAGATGTTGCAATCATTTTTTCGAATTAAAAAGAATTATGAATCATGTGAATGTTGTTGGAATTGATCTTTATGGTTTATTTAGTTGTCCTTCTGATATAGATAAAAGTGCTCATTCTTATTTGAACGCCATTAAATCAGCTAGTTTGGAAACATTAAGAACTCCTTATAAAATATCATTTATGGTTGAGTTTCCTACATCTTTGAAGCACATGGCATTACGGCTTAGAGAAAATGAAGCAATAAATTTAGATTTAAGAACATTGGTAAATCTTGAACATTTTGAATGCCAAGGTCTTTTTGGTATGAAATCAATAATGGATTTAAACATTTCCACTTCAATCAAAGGGTTGAAAATTTATTCATCTGGTTTTGAAGAATTAGGAGATTTAAGAAGTTTGAATAAATTGAAAACGCTTCAAATTTCTGGATGTAAAGAATTGATTGATTTCATTAAGTGTTGCTTTCCAGATTCATTAGATTATGTTGAATACGAGCATCGTGTTTCCGCTTCAAAAGTTACTGAGTTATATGAAAGTACTAAGATTGGTATGGTTGAGCAATTTGATATATCTGATTTTTCAAATGATGGGACCTCATATTGCATGCATTCTAATACGAATTTTCCAACGAATCTAAATACTTTATGCATTCTGGATCACGCCGGGACTTTACAATTAGGTTCCAATTTGAAACTTAAACATATTGGTATTTTGAAATTAGGAAACATTTCTAAATTGGATTTAAATGCACTTTTGGCTTCCTTACCAAAAGTAATGTTTAGTTTATCAATTTGTACATCAAATATATCTTCTTTTGAAGGTAAAGCTTTATTTCCTGATTTGAATGAGCTTCAACTTGAATGTAATAAATTTGAAAATATATTTAGAACAAATTTACATGAATTAAAAATTTTGTCAATTCTAAATCTTAAGCATAATGTTTCAGTCCAACCAGAAAAATATATTAGATTTGATCCTTTTCAAATGTTGCTGATTGATGATTCCATTTCAAGCATAATTGAAGCTTCAGAAGAAATTGAAACTAAATTTAACAAACAATCAGATACTGTGAATGTGAAAATGCAAAAAATGATGAATTTATCCTTAATTCAAGCTAGTCAAAAGGATCCAATTCTTAGTAATGGTACTCGACCATATATAATTGATCCGATTGTATCTCAAGTTTCTTTTATTGGTTGTGAAAATCTAAAATTCCTCACTATCATTGGATTGGATATAAAAGTTTTAAATATTAATTATTTTCCATCAACTTTAGAAAATTTAACAATTGAAGAGCTTGAATTGCAATCGATTAAAGGTAATTTTGAAAATTTAATTCATTTAAAAAATTTAACTTTAAAAGAAAATCAAATAAATGACTTAATGTTATTAAACCAAACTTTTCCTATAAGTTTAAAGACATTAAATTTATCAAAGAATATAATTAATGATTTAAATTGTTTAAAATTGGATAATTGTGTTAATTTGGCAGATTTAATTTTGAATGAAGTAGCGACACAAGATCAACCAAAAGGAGCAAATGAATTGAAAGAATTATTTTTTAGGCTAGCACCTGCGAAGGGTACTCATTTTGTTTTAACCACAACAAATTCACAAACTATATTTGAATTCTATGATGGTATTGATTATAGTGGCGGCCCCCAATAGGACGAAAATGATAGATATTACTTGGAGTGATTTTCTATAATTATATATGTTTAATGGGGAAAATAATAAGTTATAATTGGTTGTCATCGCGTATTTTAAAACTCTTGAATGATACTTCTGATCTTGTATCATATGTGAAATATGAAATATATATTAATCGTAGTTTGACTCAAAATTTGGTATTTGGAATTTTGGGGATCTTTCAATCAGCAGATTAAATATTACTGAAAATTAACGGTAAACTACAACGTTTTTGCTAAATTATTGCTGAGCTTGAGCAGATATGTTGAAGAAACGTACGACGCATGTGTTGAACGATAAATCCCCTTTTGAGGTTATTTATGAAGGAAAACCTGACTTATTAAAAATTCTGTAGTGGTAAAAGTACATTGTCGTAAAACTTGCGTCAGCTAAAAAATTCCTACCACAGTAACAATGGAAATTTCTATATTACAATGAAAATCTCACGTTATTGTTATTAATGAAGTTCGCCCAAAGATTAAAGATTATCTTAAATATGGACAAATTTCCGATATTTTACTTTTTTTTTATATTTTATTAATTAGTTTTCTCAAAAACATATTCTCTCTACAAAGAATATACATTTATTTACCAGTTTACAGAAGCTTATATTATCTCCTTAATAGAATTTAGTTCACATGTCGTCACCTCCAAACTTCTTCAGCTTCTTCCGTTTGGTTGTGCAGTTGTTGCACATATTCCCACTAGCAGAATAGGTTAATGGTCACCAAGATGAATTTATAATATGAAAATTCAATTTCTCTAATTTAAACTTTAAAAGAATATGAAGAACAACAATCATTAACTGTATGGTGATATGATCGAAAATTTTTAATGGTTGCAAAATACTGTAATGTTCTGAAATATTGGTAATTACACTACTACCGTATTTTCTCTCTTCCCTGTTAATCAAAGTGAAAAATATATTTTAACACTATCGAAATTTCAAAACAGAGACCATCATCACCAATATCAACCAAACACCATCCCTACTAACACCATTTATCATTTTTCTTTAACCCATTTTTACACATAAACACGCACATATATACCACAGCATAGCATACAACACACATAATGGATGATAATGATAGAGCTATATCACGTTTATTTAGGACGTTTAAAACAGTAAAAGAAATGGTAAAAGATAGAGTATGTGAACTTAGGCTCTCTACGAACCAGTATAAACAGGATTACTAACGATTAAAACAAGGGCTACTATATAACACAAGAAGAACTTGATATGACATTAGAAGAATTTCGAGCAAAAGTATGTGATTCAATGGGAAATCCACAAAGAAAATTAATGTGTTTTCAAGCAACACCAACTGCAGAACAATTAGATAAATTTCCAGAAATGGGAAGTTTATGGGTAGAATTTTGTGATGAAGCAAGTGTTGGTATCAAGACAATGAGAAATTTTTGTATACATATAAATGAAAAAAATTTTAATACTGGTATTTTTATATATCAAAATTCAATAACACCAAGTGCAAATAAATTAATTCCTACTGTACAACCAGCAACAATAGAAACATTTCAAGAAAATGATTTAATTGTTAATATAACACATCATGAATTAGTTCCAAAACATTTAAAATTAAATAAAATTGAAAAAAAAAATTTATTAGAAAAATATAGATTAAAAGAATCTCAATTACCAAGAATTCAAAGAGAAGATCCTGTTGCAAGATATTTGGGGTTAAAAAGAGGAGAAATTGTTAAAATTATAAGAAGATCTGAAACTTCTGGTAGATATGCTTCTTATAGAATTTGTTTATAAAATATTTATAATAATTTTGGAAGCATGTTTTAAATTGTAATATTAGTATATAATAGTATTTAATGTTTATTCATTCGAATGATTGATTCAAATTAGTAAGATTATTCCTTTGGAGTACAACACATTACACTATCTTGTATTCCAGTCCACCAATTAACATTTGAAAATTCAATTTGTTTATTTGGTGATACTTCAACTCCTTCCTTTCCCAAAAATATAGGAGCAATAGTTATAATTAAAACATCATAAATTTTTTTAGGATATTCTAATATTTCATTAATAATTGTTGAACCACCTTCAATCATTATTGAATTTATACCTAATTCATTTAATTTTTTAATTATAATTTCCCAATTATTTTTTCTATTCTTAAGTAAAGGTAATGAAATATATTTTCCACCTTGTTCTTTTAGTTTATTACTATTTTTAGGATCTGTAATTGATTCATCAATTAATATAAATGGAGATATTCCTTCACCTTTTTCGCAAATTTTAGATAATTGAGAATCATCATAATTCCATTTATTTGAAGGATCAATTATTATAGGTCTTATTCCATTTAAATTCAAATTATCTTCATCATTATATCTACAATTTAATTTTGGATCATCTACCAATACTGTATTTATTCCAACTAATATAGCTTGATGTTTTGATCTTATATAATGAGTCATTGTTTTTGTTTCTAAATGTGATATTTTAGTTTGTAAACCTCTTTTTAATGCAATTCTTGAATCTAATGATTGTGCATAAGTTAATGTTATATGATTATCATTTGAATTTGAAGGTAAATATGGTTTTAAAAATGGTTTTAATGAGGTAGGTAATGGTGGTAATGACATATTGATTATTGAGATGGATATATAGGCTCACCGAAATTTAAAACAAAAGGAAGACGTATAGACTAGACGAATTATTCAATTCGTATTCCTAAGATCCACTATTTTTGATTTAATCTTTTAAATTGTTCTTCTTTTTCCAATTCTTGTTGTTTAATTCTTAATTGATCTCTTTTAAATCTTTTTAATTCACGTAATTTCCAATTTTTATATTCTAATTCAGGATTTATATCATCAATATCATTAACTGAATTAATACCAATTAAATCTTCTTCTTTTGTGGTTGATGTTGTATCTTTTTGTTGTTTTGATTTTTGTTCTAAATGTGATATTAATAGTTCCTTTTTTTGATTATTCCTTGAATTTGATGAGTTATCTTCAATTGAATTATTTTTTTCTGATTGATCTCTTTGATTTTTTGGTATGAATATTGGTTTACTTATGATTTCTTCTTCCCCTGAAGATGATGAAGACGTATTTGAATCTGATTCATAAGAACATGATGAATCGTTCTTGTCATGAGACATCTACTTTTCAGATTTAATTTGGTTGTAAAATGAATTTAATTTTGGTTGTAAAATATTTTGATAACTATGAAAATTAATGTCAAATGAATATTAATGTCGTGACATATTTTACTCGCGTTAAAATTTTATTCGCGTCTAAAAAGTAAATAGAGGGGTAAAAAATTATTTTGTACTTAACGAGAAATACTTAATAACACAGCGATATTGAACCAAGTGATAGACGAAACAAAATATGAACAACTCAATTTGAGTCAAATTTCTCTTCAAGTTACAGTGGACGCGATCAAAGTAATGAGAAATTTGGTGGATGATGAGGAAACATACTTTGACTATGTCCATCACACATACAGTCTCTTCAATACTACTCTCAATCTCTCCATTTTTGGTTATGAAATCTCTTCAAAAAACTCCGAAATAACAAACAATAGACTGTGATATTTACTCTTCTTAGAATAAAAGTAGGGGGGTAAAAAATCAATCAGCATCAGCAAGCCATTTTTCATGGTACAAACAATACAATTTTTAGGTCGATCTCTATTGACGTAATTCGGTTAAACAACTTTGGACTCATGAAGAGACTGTTTTTGTGTAAGAAATTTAAGAAATACCGAAATTTTATTAAAATTTCTTTTTTTTGTTTTTTGTTTACAATTTTCAAATTTTTTTCATATTTTGAAGTTGGTATAAAAATATCAACAATTCCACTTTAAAAGATAAGAATCTTTTATAGCAGAAACAACCGTACCTACTTATTATCATGTCATTACCAGTCCCTACTTGGGATACTCCATTTGGTATTCAATTATGGCCAATTTTTGATTCAATTATTTCAAAATTAACAAATCAATATTTTATACCATCAAAATTTCAATTTATAATTGGTAAAACTCCTTTATCAACTTTTCAACCAGTTGCTTTAGCTATAACTACATATTATATTATTATATTTGGTGGGAATTATATATTTAAAAAATTTCAAATTAAACCTTTTATACTAAATGGTTTATTTCAAATTCATAATATTATATTAACAACTATATCATTAACTTTATTAATTTTAATGATTGAACAATTAATTCCAATGATTTATTATAATGGTTTATTTTATGCTATATGTTCAACAAATGCATGGACTCAACCATTAGTTTGTTTATATTATTTAAATTATTTAACAAAATTTATTGAATTTATTGATACTGTTTTTTTGGTTGTTAAACAAAAAAAATTAACTTTTTTACATACTTATCATCATGGTGCTACTGCTTTATTATGTTATACTCAATTAATTGGTGATACTTCTATTTCTTGGGTTCCTATTAGTTTAAATTTAGGAGTTCATGTTATAATGTATTGGTATTATTTTTTAGCAGCAAGAGGTATTAGAGTTTGGTGGAAAGAATGGGTAACAAGATTTCAAATTATTCAATTTATATTAGATTTAGGATTTGTTTATTTTGCAACTTATCAAAAATTAGTTTTTGAATTTTTAAATTCATATATTAATAAACCTTTACCATTTTGTGGAGATTGTGCAGGAAATTTATATTCTGCTTATTATGGTTGTGCTATATTATCTTCTTATCTTGTATTATTTATTGGATTTTATATTGATGTTTATAGAAGAAAATCTTCAAAAAAATCAAAAATTGTTAAATCTGTTAAAGGAGGTGTTGCTGCTCAAGTTAATGAATATGTTTATGTTACTGGTAGAGAAGCTACTCCAATTTTAGAAGAACAAGAACCAAAAAAGCAAGTACGTTCAAGAAAAGCTTAACTTGCTTTGGGTGATGCTGTATTAAATGAGTTTATATACATGTAAATTTTTAGATATTTAGTGGGATTTTTTAATACAATTTTAATAATACTTTATTTATAAATTTTTTAAAACTTCTTCATAAGTAGGTATACCTTCAGCTGCTCCCTTTTTCTGTATTGCCAAAGAACTAGCAGTTGTAGCAAATATTACAGAATCTTCAATTGTTTTACCTAATGATAAATTTGAAATAACACCTCCAAAAAATGTATCACCTGCTCCTGTTGTATCTATTACATTATCAATTTTTTTAGAATTTATAAATTTTGGAGTGGAGGTTGTTCCATCATAATATAAACTACCTTTACTTCCCATTGTTATAATTACTGTTTTAATATTTTCTTGATTTATTAATTTATGAATTTCAATTGCTAATTGTTGAAATCCTTCAATATCTTCATTAAGCTTTATATTTGGTAATAATTTTTTGGCAACATCTATTGCTTCTCCTTCATTTACTATTAATAAATCAATTTTTGACCATATTTCATTAGTTATTAACTCTTCTTTGAAAGGTGATGGATTATACGCTATATTAATTTTGGGTTTATTTAATTTTAACCAATTTATTGTTTTTTCAGAATCTGGATATTCATTTTGTAAAACAACAAATCCCGAATCTATATTTTCAAAATAATTTTTATATTCTTCATCTGTTGGTTTTAATTTTCCATTTGATCCTGGTGTAATTAAAATTCTATTTTCTCCATTTGATTCAACTATTATAGTTGCAACTCCAGAACTTATCCCCTTTATAGTTTCAACATATTTTACATCAACTCCACTTTCTTTTAAACAATTTATTAAATTTGAACCAAAATCATCATCACCTATTCTACCAATCATTCTTGTATGAATTTTATCAGTTGGTGACAATCTTGATACTGCAATTGCTTCATTTAAACCTTTTCCACCTTGATGAGTTTCGAATGAATTTGCCGTGTATGTTTCTCCACCTTGGGGAACTTTATTTGTGAAAGTTACTAGATCATAATTTAATGATCCTATAATAGTTACAATTGGTTTTGACATTTCTTGTGTTTGTTGAATGGAAAGAAAATTGTTGTTGCAAAAAAAAGCAAATAGAAAATATGTCAAATAGAGATCGTGAAAAAGCGCAATTTTGAATATTCCGAAGAGATTGAGTTTTTTACGAAACTAGGCTAGTTTTAAAAATAGGTTTCACTATTAATGCTAACTATTCTTTTATTGTCTATAGACAGTTATACTATCACATATCAATGCGATTGAAAAATAAGAAAACAGTATTTATGGTAATTTTCCTGCTCTTTTTAATTTCATTCTTTCAGAGAATGACATTACTTTTGGAGCTTTTTCCTCTGCAGCTGCTTCTGCAGCTGCTTGAGCAGCAATTTCATCTCTTTTTCTTTGAATTTCTTCATCTTTTTCTCTTTGTTTTCTTAATTCTTCTTTTAATTTAGCATGTTCAAGAGCTTGAGCTTTTCTTGCTGCTTCTTCTGCTTGAGCTTTTCTTTCTCTTTCTTTTCTAATTTTTAATTCTTCAATTCTTTGTCTTTTAACTTTTTCAATTCTTTCTTGTTTTGCTTTTTCAAATTTAATTTGAGCTTCTTCTTTTAATTTAGCTAATTTAACTTCATTTTTAGCATCAATTTGTTCTTTTAAAATATTATAATCTGGTATTATACGTTGTAAACGTGTTTTTAATGCAATTGAATCATCAAATTCCTTTTTAGATTTTTGTAATTTAGCTTGTTTTGAAGTTTCATAATTATTAATTTCTAAACCTCTTTGTTTTTTTGAATCTTCTTCTAATAATTTTAATTCATATTTTCTAAATGCTCTTTCTAAATAATCTGCTTTTCTTGAAGTTATTTTTAATTTTTCATCTAATTCTTTTCTATCTTTATTTAATTGTTCAACTTGCATTAATTTTAATTTAGAAGTATCTAAATCTTTTAAATTATTTAAATCAACTTTAATAATTCCTTTTGCATTGATTTCTTCAGCTATTTTACGTTTTTCATTTTCTTCAATTTGTTCACGTTCTCTTTGTAATTTTTCTAATTTTTTACGTTCTTGTTCAGCAATTAATCTTTCTTGTTCTGCTTTTTGTTCAGCTGCAATTTTTTCTTGTTTTAATCTTGCTTGTAATTCTTCTTCTTCACGTCTTAATTTTTCTGCTTTAATTTTACGTTCTTCTATTATTTTAGCTCTATTTGCAATTGATTGTTGTTGTTTTGCAAAATTTTTAAGTGCTTCTTGTTGAGCATTTTGTTGAGCTTGTTTTCTACGAGACTCATAAGTTGGATCAATAATTGAAACAGATTCAGCTAATGTTGCTGCTAATTTACTAATTTGTGTACGAACTAATTCTGCAGGTGATATTTGTAAATTATTAGCAAATGAATTTGAAACTTCATCAAATGGACTTGATTTAAATGATACAACTCCTGCTTCATGATCAATACTTAATGAAATTAAATCATCTTTAACTGCATTTACTATTAAATCTTCAACTTGTAATTCATTTAATGAATAATTTAAACCTTCAAATATTCCTAATGAAACTAAAAAATCTAATTTAATAGTTTCATAAACTTGTGAAACTTGTTGAAAAATTCTAATTAATATAACTTCTGTTAATGTTGGTACATATCTTTTTAAATCATTATCAGCTTCAATTAATTTGAAAATTTGACTAACTTCCTTTTTAACTGATAATGGATGGAATTCATTGGTTTCTAATAAATCGAATAATGCTTTTACTGGTCCATCAACATATTTCAAAATACCTCTTGAAACAATTGATTTGATTAAACCATCTTTTGATGGAACTTGAGTTAGATTTAATAATGATGATAATTTTGAGTTCTTAGTTCTATGTTCATCAACATCATGAATAGCTGATTGTGGAATAGCTAAAGTAGATAAAACTAATACTGATGCATATTTTTTTAATTCTTCATCAGTAGCTAATGGTGATTGTGAATATAAATTGAAAAATTTATTCCAAGCTGCTGCATGAAATAAAGAATTATCTGAAACTGCAAAGATTCTAGCTAAATTTTCATAATAATTAGCCATCATATTTGGTTTTGGTGATTTCTTAGATGCTGTAATTAATGTATGAACATCATCAACAGATCTGAATGATTCTTGCCATAATTCTAATTTAACTGAGATATTTAATTGTGCAAATCTTTGTTCTAAATAACGTTGAACAGTATCAGTATCAGATAAATCAATGGCATTATTAGTTGATGATTTAGTTTGTGTGGTGACTGATTGCATATGAACTCTTAACAATTCACATAATCTTCTAAATTCTGCTTTTCTTTTAAAATTAAGACAAAATTTAAAAGCTTGATTGACAATAGCTGAATAGGTAACTTCTAATTTTGAGTTATTCCTTAAAATATCTAAGACAGCTCTTAATGCTTCCCATAAGAATCTTAACCATGGAGTAACTAATTCTCTTTCAGTTCTATCCGCAGTATCAGTATTTGAAACAGCACTTAATAAAATGGTTTCTGGAGTTTGTGCAGTTTCTAAATCATCTTCAGCAGTTTCATCTTGATCTATTTTAATATCTGCTTTAGCTTGAGCTTCATCTAATTTTTTCTCAGCTAATCCAATGAATTTACGAACTATAGTTTGAACGGATTCTAATCCATTTTCTGATAATTGAATATTCTTTTTATATTGATGTAATGCATCTTTTGCTAATTTTCCTTTTCTTAATTCAACTGCTAATTCAATTAATAAATTTGCAATAGGTTCTAAATCTTCAACTTGTAAATAACGAATTCTTTTTGATGTAATTAATTCATATAAAGTATCTAATGCTGCTTCTTTTTGTCCAACTGCAATTAAATCCTCAGCACGTTTCA
This sequence comes from Lodderomyces pseudojiufengensis, assembly GCF_024610245.1. Taxonomy (NCBI): domain Eukaryota; kingdom Fungi; phylum Ascomycota; class Pichiomycetes; order Serinales; family Debaryomycetaceae; genus Lodderomyces; species Lodderomyces pseudojiufengensis. The sequence continues at coordinate 220,362 of NW_026261533.1, forward strand.
AAACATTTTCCGGACGGAAATTATGACTCTTATGAGCTGGAGCCATATTTGATTATGTATGTATGATATATTTAAATATATCTTAGATCTAACAGAATCTATTAGCTTTGATTGTGTTTTTGTTCTATTAGATCAGAAAAATTTTCAGTTACTTGTATTAATCGTACAAAGTCAAAAAACTACTGTAGTCGTGTGAGATTGGTAATTTCTATACATTGAAATTTTATATCTAATAATTTAATTTATAGAATAATTATTGATCAACCAATAGGTGCTCCAATTCAAATTGTTATCATTCGCTAAAATGACTACTGTGCAGTCATCAACCATAGTCGGAGCTTTGGCTTGTCAAAAAGATTCATTTTTGAGAAGTCTAGAGACTCAAGTTGTATCTTGTAAAAAATTTACACCAAAGAAAAATGAACCATCAGGTTTATATCAAGTAGAATTGGTTGATACCTGCCTTTTCCCCGAGGGCGGCGGCCAATTTTCAGATAAAGGATACATGACAACCTCTGGTGGTCAAATCGAAGTTCAAGCAGTAATTCGTGACAAATTAAAAGCTTTACATATCATTGATACACCCTTAGATACAGGTTCTCAAGTCAAATTAGATATAGATTGGGATAAAAGAGTTGATTATATGCAACAACATACAGGTCAACATTTATTATCAGCAGTTTTTGATCAGTATAAACTTGAAACCTTAAGTTGGAAAATGGGAGATCAGATTAACTACATTGAATTACCTGAAAAAATCGATGATAAATTAGTTGAAGAAGTTCAAGCCAAAGTGAATCAGCTAATATTTGAATCTCATCCTATTAGCGTCTCAACTGATGATACGGAGCAAGATACAAGTCACATTCCAGAAGATTATGATCAAGAGCAAGGTATTGTTCGTATTGTCAAAATCGGAGATATTGATGCAAATCCATGTTGTGGAACTCATTTGAAAAATACATCACAAATACTTTCAATAGTTCTACTCAATCAAACTTCAGTCAGAGGAGGACATTCAAGATTATTTTTCACTTGTGGTTATCGTGTGTCAAAATTAGCTTCGAATTATTTTAATATACTAAAAAATGTTTCAGGTAATCAATTATCTTGTCAGATTGAAGATGTTACAAATAAAGTTGATCTTTTAAGTACAAACTATAAAAAGGCGAACTCAACAATCGCCAATCTAACCAAGGAATTAGCTAATTTAAAAGCTACTGAAATTTACAATAAATTTTTGGCTGATGAAAATGCAATTGCATATGTATATAGAGAAGAAAATAACCCAGATTTTCTAACTTCGGTTCAAAAAGAGTTGATGACAATGGATAAGACAAAAGCGGTAGATTTGGATGGAAAACAAACATTAGTGTTGATATGTGGAAATCAACAATCAAACGGAGGTATGATCAAAATATCAGGTCCAAAAGCTACAGATATTTCTAACGAATTGAAGCAAAGAATAACAAATTTGAAAGGTGGTGGTAAAGGATCAAAATATCAAGGTAAAATTACAAAATACGAGAAGAATGAAATAGATTCAGTTCTATTATACTTAGAATCATTATAGACATTATATACAAAATAAAATTTATTTATTTAACGTTTTACCCAAGTTGGTGATTTTCTTGCTTTGACTTTACCAGGTTTCTTTCTCTCTACAACTCTTGCATCACTAGTCATTAGTCCAGCTTTTGATAATCTTGGTTTTACTAATGGATTGAATATTACTAAAGCTTTTGCAATGGCATACATGATTGCTTCACTTTGTCCTGTATAACCACCTCCATTAACTTCAGCAAAGACATTATATTTGCCTTCTTGATCAATTACTTGAAATGGATAATTCAAATTTTTTCTAGCATATATGTTTGTAAAATATTCAACAACATTTTTACCGTTAACAATTATTTCACCTTCTCCACGAACTAAATATATATGAGCTTTCGAAGCTTTTCTTTTAGCTTTTGCTTTTGCTCTTCCGAATTCGTCTAAAGTTTTTAATTTTGTTTGTAATGATGATTTATTGGCACTTTTTGAATAATAATTGTTTAAAACATCTATTACTTCGACTGGCATTAACTCTGGATCTATAACTCTCAATCTATTTAAACTTGTGATTAAATCTCTATAATGTATTTTTTTAACTCTTGTTCCTGATTGCGTTTTTTCTTTATAAGTATCGAATCCAATAAATTTTTGAGTTGATAATTCTTCATCAGATAACACTTTTGTAGGCAAATTTTCATATTTTCTTAGTAAATATTTCAATTGATTCATGTTATTTTCGTGTATTGGATTACCTCCATAAAATGTTATAAGGGTAGGAATTGTTCTTATTCTATTCAATTCAGGCATAGTCAAATTTTCCGTTATTTGAAATGTACTTCTATTATTTGTTCTATGGTTGATGTTATTTTGTTTGTTACTGAATCGATTAGGTCTAGGTATTTGTTCGTCGAATGTTGTTGTGGATGAAGTAACAGTTGTTGCTGACATAACAATTCCATTGGACAATTTTGATGAGGTTGAAAATAGTCTACAGCTACGTAGACTATACCGACTTAGCCTCGAGAACATTTCCAGATTCATTACAGTGAATGGGTATACTCTCGATATTACCTGAAAAATATTAGAAAAAGTTTTCTTGAATATTGTTCTAAATTGCGTCACGTGATCGTAACTCTAATACCGAAATAATTGTGAAAAAATTTTAAAAAAATATGTTTCACCCAAACCTCTCTACTACGAATTAAGCTAGTTTCTTATTTGTTAGACTACGTTGATCATCAAACTAATGAACGATTGATCATTTGGTTATCAAAGAAATGTCATTGAGTCCAGACTTTATAGATGCTGGTTATATAACAGTTTAAATTTGGTAGCTAGTAATATAAATTATGGTGAGAAAAAAGAAAATCTTCAAATTAAAACAAAATTACTAACCAATACCTCAACATACATAAGAAGAATACAATCTAACAATCCATATTCAGAGAAGTTATACTATTCATCCATCAAATTAACAATAAAGTTTGTTTGTATAATTTAATTTTACGTTGTGTCGTTCCTTCAACGTCAATACTCAAGCCAAGTTCATTAGTTTCAATTCATTACAAATTAATAAGATTTTGATGTTACAGTCAATATATCAGGTTCTAAAGTAAAGGCATTCATTTATTATAATTATCACTCAGTTTACGATCGCTCAGACTTACCTCACCATTATAATCCTACTACACTTGATTGATTGATTTGTTAACATCTTGTAGAACAGCATCATTTTAAACAAGTCTCAAAATAGTCGAATCATCATTTTATAAATGTCCTCTTCAAATCCTAGAGGAGGAGGACAATCATCATCGCGATATGGTAATGAATACTCAGATTATGGTAAATCCAGAAGGAAAAATTTTTTCTCATCATCGACTACATCAGCGTCTATCAAATCAAACACTAACTCAACCACAAACAATACTACTTCATCATCATCAGTGCCGAGTTTATCGCGACGAGATTTCAAAAGTAATGGACCAGGCTCATCTTCATTAACTCATCTGAAAGATCCTTCAAGTAATACATCAAATAGACCAACTTCATCTTCATATTCATCATCTAATTATTATTCAAATTCGTACGGTAATTACGATACATCATACTACAATGGAAGAACAGATAATTGGAGGAAAAGCTCTTCCAAAGCTGGAGATTCTCGACTATCTATGTCAAGCCATAAACCTACAGGATCGGCTTCATCATCTGCTTCAACCACAACGTCAAATTCTTCCTTAATATCTCCCTCAACCAATTATAGAAATGGAAATTCAGATTATAGAAAAGACCGTTATGATTCATATAGTACACCAGAAACAGGAAGTAAATGGAAAAGGTCTTCTCAATCAACTAGATTTTCAGCGAAAGATAGAATACGGAAAGGTAAAAATCCAGTCACCTCGAGTTACACTTCTGGAAGTAATAACGTACCCTTAGGATCATCGAATCCTAACATAGAATCTTACAGATCGTCTAATTATAGCACGGATCCGTATTATACATCATCAAAATCATATGGGTCATATTATTCCAAAACAGTTGATCGATACTCATCTGCATCACAATTTAAAAATTCAAATTCATATTCAAAACCAAGAGATAAATATAAATATTCAAATTATGGCAAAAGCACATTAATCAATCCAGCTGAGAAACGAGCCAAAGAGTATGAAATTGAAGGAAATGAAGATCAAGATGGTGAAGATGGTGATCAAGAAGATGATCAAGATGAACTGGAGGAAGAAATGCAAGAACAAGAGGAGAATGTTGATAATATTGATTCGAAGGAGTCTTTGATCAAGGACGAGAAAACAGAAACGACAAAAATTGAACCTAAAATCCAAAGCGAAGAATTAGATGAGGAAATTGAGGAAGAAAGTGAAGTAGATAATATCGAATCTAAATTAAAGTCTGCTAAGACTCCACCTCCACTTTTACCAATAAAAGAAGAGATCAAATATGATATTGCAAAAGATGATTCCAAGTCAGAAGTGGAAGGATTATATAAATATCCCTTACCCAAGTTGCAACAGCAATTTGAAGACATGCAGATTCAATTTTTAAATGATCAATCAAATTTGAAGTATAAGAATGAAAAACCAGTTAATTCATTTTTGGATTATTCATTTTACATTAATAACTACGTTGATTTCAAACAAAAGAAGGAAAAACTTATTCAATTAGTAAGTGGGAAAGAGAAAGAATTAAGGTTGAAGACATTAAAATTATGGAACACCTATAACAACCTATCCAAAAAGGCTGATATTGCGAGGACCAAGATGGATCAGCAACTTCGAGTTATACATCCGGCTGATGATGAAATGAGGAAAGAAATTGATTCGAGTGATTTGAAAAAACAAAATCAACAAATTGTTAGTGCTAATACAAATAATAATGCATCTCCTGTTTTGGATCTGCCAGTTACAGTATCAAGTAGACGAAGTAGCAGAAGGCATGGTGATTTGGTAACGACTGAAGCTGAATTTCAGGAGATTTTACTCACTTTAGGTCAGCAACAAGATGATCCTTTAGAAAAAGCACGAAGAGTTGCAGCTGATATACCTGATTTAATTTTAGATCCGATAAAAAAGAAAAATTTAAATTTCATGGACTCGAATAATATTGTTAAAGATAAAACAGAATGGAGTCAAAGAGTTAAATCGGATTTTTATAATACATTTTCTGATCGAGAACATGAATTATTCAGTGAAGCATTTTGTTTATTTCCTAAACGTTTTGGAGCAATTTCAAGATATATGGGTGGTTTAAGAACTGCATCTGATTGTGTTGTTCATTATTATATGACTAAAAAGGCAATTAATTATAAACAATTGTTAATCCAACATAGAAAAGCTAGTAAGAAAAGTAAAAAAGCGAAAAATGGAGTTAGAATTAAAACAGTTAATGTTACTAATAATTCTTCTGAATTAACTCAGAATGATGAAGGACCAATTGTTTCACAGGAAATTACTATTGCAGAGGGTGAACAAAATCTGGTTTCAACTGAAGGAACTCCATTAGAACTACAAACACCAAATGTTGCAACTCCAATCATTTCAGCAAATACTGATTCCATTGTCCAAGAACAACCACTACCACCACCTGCTCAAGAAATTGTTGGTAAAAAGCGTGCATCAGCCAAACCCAAAACAGAAAGGAAAAGACCAGCAAAGGTAAAAGAAGTTGGACCTGATGGACAACCTTTTGAGAAAAAGAAAAGAAAATCTAAAAAGGCAGAAGGAGAACCAGTTGAAAAGAAAAAGAGAGTTAAAAAGACTCAACCTGTTGCAACTGAATATATATTACCAGCAACTGGGAAAATATCGATTGAAACTTTAACAACATCTGATCAACAACCTCAAGCGGGTATAAATCCACCTTCTTTACAATCTTTTAGTCATCAGCAACAACCACAACAATCACCGGCTCAGCAATATGCTCAATTACTTCAGCAATATCCAAACTCACAGCAGCAACAACATCAACAACAACAGCAATACCAGTATCAGCAACAACAACAACAATATCAGCATTATCAACAATATCCACCACCATCACTCCCACAATATCAACAATACTCTCAAAGAGTTCCCCAACAACAACAACCTCAATATTATTCATCATCAGTTTTTCCATCAATTAGGAATTTAATATCAGATCAACATCAACTGCAACCATTACCTTCTCCTCCACCTCCACCACCTCCTTCCAATTCTTATAAACAACAAAATAGTTTCTCCAATATATTGAATTCTAGTTCATCGTCTGTACCAACTAGAAAAAGTTCAATTATGAATTTATTAAATAATGAAGAACCATCAAGACAACCTCAAATCCAACAACAACAACAGCCACAGATGCATCCACTACATTTCCAACACCAAGCACTGATGCAACATCCACCACAATATCAACTGCAAGCACAATTTCAACAACATCAACATCAACAACCTGTAATACAACAACCTCCTCCACATAACCCTCAACAACATTCTCAACAACCTCAACAACAACAAAGAACTAAAACGAATTTACGAGATTTACTTAATTAATTAATTAGTAGTATTATTATAAATCATTATTATTATTATTATTATTATTTTTATTATGTATTTAATTCTTTCTATATATAACTATTATATTTCAAATGTATTATTACTATATAAAATTTAATAATTAAATCTATCATTAATCTATTATGAACCTATGAATAGGTCTATTCAATTTCTTTTTCTAATTAATATATCTTTAAATAATTCTTTATTACCTAAACTTTTTATTATATCATCATACTCAATATTTAATTTTATTATTTTATTATTATTGTTGTTGGAATTTTTTGAATTTATATTGCTGATTCTTATACAATTTGTAGATTCTAAAGTATTTAAAATTTCTAAAAATTCAATAAATTTAATTGAATTAATCATAATTTTATTTTTATGTATCTGATGTTGTTTTTGATAATATTCAAAAAATGATTGTACTCTTATTTTGTCATCATTTTGTTTAAATTGTAAACCACAAGAATTTGAATTTGTATTTGAATTTATAAAATTAATTAAATAACATAATATTGATTGTTGTAAAATATTTAATGAATTTATATTTGAAATTATATTATTTGAATTATTTGTATTAAATGATTCATTACATATTTTGGCAACATGATTTATCATAACTTTTGAATTAGGTATATCATTATTATTGTTAGAATTAATTTTAAATTCTTTTTCAACTAATTCAATTGATTTATAACATATATCAAATGCTTTTCTTAAATCTCCTGAAATTGATGCTGCTTTTTGACAACAAAATTGTAATGCTACAGGATGAAAAATATTTTCAGATAATATTGATAACTTCTTAAAAATTATAGATTTTATTTGTTGTGATGAATATGGTAAAAATTGTAAATTTTGAGAATTTATATTATTTAATGATAATTTTGGTAAAAATTTATTATTTAAATCTAATGTATTTGATATACCAATTAATAAAATTTTGGTTTTTGTTTGATTTTGATCATTTAAATTTGAAATTTGAAATAATTTTAAAAGCACTTGATAATTTCCATTTGATATTAAAAAATCAATTTCATCTAATATTAAAATTATTTGTTTATAATTTGTTGAATTTTGATAATTTAATTCATTTATTAAATCTTCATAATTTTTTCTTTTTGTAAATGATATTGATAATTTATTTACTAATTGTGAATAAATTTCATGAAATATCAGTTCAGGACTTCTTAATGTCATACAATTTATTTTAATAATTTTTATTTGGTGGTTAGTTTCATATTTTTTTAAACTTAAATTTATTTGAGCTGTTTTACCAGTACCTGGTGGTCCAGAAATATATAAATTAATTGATAAATTGGATTCAATGTTTTTTAACATAAATTCATTTATATATTGAGCTTCTTTTTCTCTACCTATTAAACTTAAATTTGATTCATCATTATATAATTTTGTATTTATGTTATCATATCCTCTTTGAAATAAATTCTTAGTTTGTGAATATATTGATGTACTTAAGGATTTTGATGAAGAAGATGGAGTTAATAATGGTTTCGATTGTGATTGTATAGGTGTCTTTGTTGGTGTAGTAGGTGTAAATATTAATTTCTTTTTACATGATAAGTCATCACTCTTAGTGAATATTTTTTGCTTCTTAGTTGGAGTTTTTGTTGGTGTTAAAGGTGTATGGTGATTATATATTTGTTGTGATGGATCTCTATAAATATTTGTAAGATCTCTTATAGTTCTTTTCTTCGTTGGTGTTGAAGTAGGAGTTATTGATGACATGATGTTAACTAATATAATGAATGATTGTCAGCAAAGAAAAAGTAGTTGTAGTTGTGATTTTGAATAGTAATTGAAATCAATTAATTAAGAAATTAACAAATTCATCTGTTCAAACTCTTTTAATCATATTTATTATTTTAATCTATATGGTAATGTGTATTAGAAAAAACACGAATATTAAACATTTTAATTATTTATTATTTATTATTTGTATTTGTGTTTGATGATATATTTTTCAAAACGCGTATTGTATAAAAATTTTTTAATTAAATCCAAATTAGGAAATGTAATGAGGTTTTTTTTATTACACTAATCCTGAGAGTAACTCCTTCGATAAACATACCTTTATTTCATAGTTCCTTGAATCATTGGGTCAATTGGATCAAATAAATCTTTGCAAAAGCAATTGCTACATTTAAGAGGATTAAATTTTGAATTCGACTTAACTTTAAAGTCGAACTGAAAAAACGTTGAATACAAGAACAACTAAACGCGTGCGTTATTTGAACCTACACAATCAGAAAAAATTTTAACTTTGAGTTGAAACAAATCGCAATTACACGTAACCCTTAAACAAAACCAGTTCAACAAGTTATGCAATCAGCCATCCAACAACCACCACTGATACAATTAACACAACAAATTCTACTGCTACTACAGTTATAAAAGCATCAAATGACAAATGTGTGAGAGAAAACACTCATTCAACTAGTACCTAAAGAAATTTTTTTTTTGCCACCCCTATAGTAATAAGTACAACAACACATTGATAAGACCTACACCTATAATTAGAGCTTTATGAACTTTCATCAACTGAAGTGTTATCGTAGAGATAACCTTTTAGTGAAGCTCCAGAAACTTAGACTTTGATTGGCTAGGCCTCGCGTTAGTTTATGAGTATATTATTCAAAATGAAGAGTTTCACAACACAAATGAAATAAATCACCAACGAACAACATATTCATTGTAAATGACATGAAACACCAACTACAATCAAGCAATAAACGATTCCCACACCACCGCTGAAGGGCAAACGATAATATCAACGAAACAGCCTAACATTCAATCACATTTTAAACTAATCTAGCAATCAAAGCATCACTCATCACATTAATCATTCAATAAATTTTTAGTAATTTCAACCAATTTTTGAACTCCCAAGTATCAGCAGCATTTTGGTTATTGAGAATAGCAGAATTGTTGTTGAATTCTTGGTTGGGATGGTGCAAATACAATAACTTAAACTGAAAAGATGGGTATTAATAAATTTAAGAGGTATAGGATCATATTCACTATGGTGGGCCATTAATTATAATACATTACACCACAATGAATGTGATTCAATACATCTCAATATGTCATTACAAACCTTTTCAATTTAAGTGATTGACACTGCTGTTTTTGTTATTTTAGATGGCAGATTGTATTGTTAAATTGGTTTCCTGAAATAATTTTATGACATGAAATATCTAATATCAAATATTCTATACACGTCACCACTGTCTCAACTAATTTAAATTAATCTTAAACCTAAAAATAAAATTAAATGGAGTAATAAAGTATCTTTTAATTATGTCAAAACTTAATTATCAAAATCATCAATTTATTTAAACTACAGAGCAGGAAGTGAAAAATTTAAAATTGGGTATTTTAAGTAACTGATTACAAGCCATTATCAATTAAAAAAATCCAACTAGGTTTTAACTAATTACAATGCTTGATGAGTATAATCAATTTACATGAAACATCTGATTTCAATTTTTTGTCTTTCGGTTTAGTAGTTTAGATAAATTGGCGCAATAGATATATGTGAATATAATTGCGAAGAAATGATTTATTGTTAACAATTGATTTTGAAACAAAAACATTTAAGACATAAAAATACTGATCATTTACCTAAGTTTAAAAGTAATTCATAAGTATAAACAAGTATGCTATTATTTGTAAAAAAATAACTATTTATATAAACACATCGTAATAATAATTCGTTAAAAAAATCTGCTTTTTATCTAACATTCAGATTTCATTTCGTTTCAATTCATTCAATTTTTCATAACTCATATTCTTTTCATTAAATCATTCTCGTATACAAATACCAGCTTTGTTTAAAATAATAGTTAAAAAATAGCATCAAAAAAATTATAAAAATATATTTGTCATTTAAAAATCAGTAAACAATAAAAAAAAAGAATTCTGAAACACTATTGTTCTCTCAGACAGATGTTTCTAATACACACTTTTTCAGTCAAAACAACATCAAAAGTTGATTCATTCCTTCATTTACATATATGATTTATGAATATATTTATAATTTGATTGAAAATCATTTTTTAAAACTTTTTTTAAAGCTAAATTTTCTTTTTCTAAATCCTTGTAAGATTTTTTTAATTCATTATTTTCATTTTGTAAAAATTCTTCAATAATAATTAAAGCTCTATTTTGTCTAGTTAATTCATCAATTGTATTTGTATCAATTTCTTTTGCATGTTTTGCAATATTATTAATATCAACATTTTGATCATGCATTAAATGATCAATATCTTCTTGTTGCTCAACATTCAAGATTGTTTCTTTTATGGAATCTTGATCCATTTCTTGACTTAATTTTCTTTTTTTATCTTGAATGTAAGCATCTTGATAGTTCATTTTGGATACTGCTATTTATATTTGATTATATTTGAAGATAGTAGAACGAAAATGTTGATTGTTTGTATATTTTAAATATTAGTTAATGGTGGTGTGACCTTTAACTTGAATTGAAAAATAAGGGGTTGAAATATAAAATGAAAATAATTTGAATACAAAAAAGTGAAGAAAATTGTTAATTTATATACGACTGAGTAAATTAAATTGAGTACTGTATTAAATCTTTATAAAACGTTATTAGATTAGTTACTAACTGATTATTGGTTAATGTATATTTAATATTACGTACACTTTTAAAGTATAAATCATTACACTTTTCTTTACATTTTATTATTTATCCCCCTTTTTCTTAAATTTTATTAGCACTAAAATGGTAGTGTAAGTTGGTAAATACAGCTGGTAGCTTTGTCAAAATTAAAGAATCTCCTCATATTATTTTTAAAACATCTCTCCGCAATTAAAAAAAGTAACATACAGAATCAGTAGTACAACTTATTAAATATAACTGAAATATTCATACAATTGAAACATCAGATTTTATTTTGCATTTTGTAACCAGTTTTAGTAACAATATACATTTTCTTCTCTCTAATCTACTTTAATTTTAACAAACAATTGACTTGTCAGTTTTGTGTAATTACCCCATAATTTAAGATTATACGAAACTTCGAATATTATTTTAACAAAATTTGATGACTTATCATCTCTTTTATCGTGCCTCTAGCTACATTAGATTGTTTGAAACTGATTTTGAGATTATATTGAAGATTATGATGTAAAGTATGAAAGTTGGTTTCGAAGTAAGCAAAGTAATTGATGTAAATGCTGATACGTTTCATCAAATACATGATCTCCTCATTAGAAGCAATATTTTATAGAATTTGGATTTCTTTTTCATGATAAACTTTCTTTCCAAAATCCTATAATGTTTTTAATCATCAACTCCGAACGTTTGTTAGGGGCTTCTATTTCATAGTAGTATTAACCAGCATTTTTTTTATTGAGAACAATTTTATCGAAATTAAATTTTAAAATTTATGATGAACGATGTAACTGGTGATTTAATCTAAACTATGAAGAAAATTATAGAGAATAAAGATTCTAACTATCTGCTGAACTCGTAAAAATGCCTTCTTATTGGTAGAATTCTTTGTTCGGTTATGAACTAGGTGCCAAAAAGGTTGGTAGAATCTGAACAAAGATTGGCTCGAGATTTCACACATTAACGATTTCTTGTGCTCGTGCGATACATATTTGTAACTATATAGACTATTGTTGAAATTCAACAATCAAAACTTATTTGTAAGTTTTTACACATTTTATTGTAAAATTTATATTTGTCTTCCTTCGGAGTTTTGAAAAAACGTGCAACATATAAAAAAAAATGTATGGAATTGTAGATAATAAAATTACGTAGGGTCTAAAGTTCAAGAAATTCACCATATACGATTAATATTTAGTTAAATCCTGAAACTAGCTATACTGTGTTCTTATGAGCTAGTCATCGTTATCAAAAAAAAACCACATTCGTTACAAATTATTCGTATATCGACCTCAATTCAACCAGAAGAAACATAAAATAATAATACAAAACTTAATTTTTCAAAACCGTATTTTTTTTTTGTTTTCTATCTAAAACATTAACATCAAATTAATTTTATAACCACATTGAAACATATCAATCAAAGTTGATCATACAAATACATGATTATCATACCTAGCTAACCAAGAATATACTATACAGCCAATACATTACACATTTTTAATCATTCAATGGCAAGACCATGTCAACCCAGCCATCAATAAATAATGATTTAAATTCTATACTGTCAACTAATCGATCATTTGAAACTAAAAGTCCCATAAGAACAAAACAAGGTTTATCATATGTAATAGGTGATACTAATAATAATGAAAATCATATACTACCTATAAATGCTTTACAATATTCATCTATTAATAATCAATTATATACTGCTGGTAGAGATGGTTCAGTTAAAATTTGGGAAGATTCAAATCTTGAGCCTAATACCACACAATATGAAGAGAATAACATAATAGATTGTGAAGATGTAAATGAAAAAATACTAAGACTTGAAACTTCCATATCATCAAATCCTTTACCATATCATAAACCAAAATACAATTCCGACGGATTTAAAATCATAGATAATCATAATCTTCATTTTGATTGGATTAATGATATCCAATTAATTAATAATGATAGACAATTAATATCTTGTTCTGCTGATTTATCAATTAAAATTATTGACTTATTTAATCAAACTTCAATTTATAAATTACCAAATGTTCATACTGATTATATTAAAAAATTAGCATATTCTTCAACTTGTCCTAATAAATTAGTAAGTGGTGGATTAGATGGAAATATAGTAAATTGGGATTTAAATCAATTAAAACCAATAAATGTTTTAGAAAATATTTCAACTACAAATTTACCTTCTTCAATATATTCATTAGCTAAAAATGATCAAGGAATTATAAGTACTGGAGGTCCAAGTAAAACAATAAATTTATATGATTCAAGATCTTGTCAATTTATAAGAAAATTAATAGGACATCAAGATAATATAAGATGTTTATTAATGAATGATCAATTTTTAATTTGTGGTTCATCAGATACTTTAATAAAATTATGGGATTTAAGAACTTTTAAAGTTTATAAAAATTTTGATATTCATGATTCATCTATTTGGTCATTTTATTCACCTGATTCTTCAACTTTAAAAGAATTTTATTCTGGTGATAAAAATGGTAATATTATAAAAACAGATTTATCACAATTATTTATGAATAAAACCAAGGAAGATTCATTTAGTAGTTCTTTTAATAATTCTGAAACTACTATAATTGATGAAAAATTAGGAGTTTCTACAATGATTGCTAAAACAAATTCACCAGTACTATCTATTGTTACAGAAAATGTTAATAATACAATTTTTACTTCAAATTGTGATTCATTAGATCGATATACAAATCCTAATACATCAAATTTATCAGAATATCAATATTTAAAAACTTGTTTGGAATATTCAATAAATAGAGATACTTCATATAAAGATAATAATATTTTAGATGATTTACAATCTTCACCACAACCTGATGATTTAAATTCTGATTTTTATGATTTAGTAAGTCATTTATCAATGGATACAAATCATCATAATCTTGATTTACAAAGTACTTTTTCACAAAATATTAATCAAATTGAAGGAACTCCTCCAACATTTGATGAAGATAGTGAAGATGATAATAGTTCAAGTTCAGGTAATGATACATATCTTTCAATGTTTTTAAATGTTAATGGAGGACCTTCAATTGAATTTATTAATGCTTTTCAACAAGAACCAGAATATGAAAATCCATTTTATGATAGTAGTCGAAATGAAAATTCACAACAATCAAAATTAATTGAAGATCATCTAGACCCTACACCAGTTGAAATTTTATTGAATCGATTACCATCTGAACAAGTTACTATAATACCTTTTAATATAAAACCAATAATACTGCATGGAATATTACCAAAAAGTGTAATATCAAAACGAATATTTAATAATAAAAGACAAATTATGGTATTATATCTTAATGGTGATATAAAAATTTGGGATATATTAATATGTAAAGAAATTAAAAAATTTTCAAATCAAAATTCAAATTTTTTATTAGGTAAAGATATTGAAGGTAGAAATAAAGAAATGGATGATTTATTTCAAGAATTTCAAAATTCAGATACTTTAAATAATTGGTGTGAAGTTGAAATAAAAGCTGGGAAATTATTAGTTACAACAAGAGAAACTTCAATAATGAATGTTGAAATTTATTATGATGATTTAATTAAAGATTATCCTTATTTAGCAATTGATAGTCCTGAAACTATAGCAAGATTAGGTGAAACTGCTAAAAATTTCACAGTTTCAAATGATGATAGATTTCATGTTGGATTAATATTAATTAATTCAATATTTTCAGAATATGTTAAATATGAAAGATCTGTTGAAAATATTAAAATTGATGAAACTTTAAGATATTATCCAATTATAAATTATAAACATTTTCCAAAAGATATGAATATGATTTTATTTGAACATTCACCAGAATTAGGAAATTATCGAGATTTAAATTATTTTAAATTGAATGATATTGAAAACTTGAGTAAGACTCAAAATCAACAACTTCTTAATGATTTAAGAATGTTACCTAAATGGATAAGTCAACCTATATTATATAATAAATTAACTATAAAAGAATCTCCAAAAATAACTTTCCAACTATTGGAATATGATTATTTTCAATTACCACCTAATGTTAAAATAGGTGGGAAATCACAACGAAAAATTAAATCATTACCAGCATTAGAAAGTTCAATAAAATTAACTTCACATAATATGTTAAGAGTTTCCAAAATACTTTATTTTTTAACTGATAAATTTGAAAATAAAACAAAAGAAATGAAAGATAAAAAATTAAAACCAACTGATTGGTTAGTATTAGAATGTAAAGGTATTGAATTACAAAATAATATGACTTTACAAACTATTAAAACAAAAATTTGGAAAAAAAATACTGATATTGAATTAAAATTTAGAAGAAAATTTGATTTATAGAAATGTTAATATACAATCTTATAGAATTCAGGAATAGTCTTTGAAGAAATAGTTTTTTTTAGTGGATGTGTTTTTTTCGTAAAGCTCATTATACTGGTCGATATATCTTTTCTTGATTTTGCTATTATCTCACATTATTCTATTGGTTCATCTTTACCAGTAATATCCAATTGTTTCATTTTAGCTAAAACTTCATCAATCCTATCATCTAATATACCATCTATATAATCTTGTTTAGTTTTAGCATCAATTTTAATTTGTAAATTTTTCATTTGAAAATAAATTTCATTAAAAAATCTTAATTGAATTTTAACAAAACTTTCAAAACTTGGATCAAAAAATTCAATTCTCATATTTATTAATTTTGGTAATTCTTTTTTTAAAAGATTATTAATTTCCATATATTTTGTTTCTGATTCATTTAATTCTTTATTTAATTCTTTAAATTTTGTATCTTGATCTATTAATTCAATTTTGGGAGTTTCAAGTAGCTTCTTTAATTTATTTTTCATTGCATCATAATCTAATAATTTGTTATTTCTTTTTTTAATGGCTTCATTAACTTCAACGTAGTATGAATTGAATCTTGCAATAGGATTCAAAACTGTTTGATTGAATGGATTTTCCAAATCTTTAACAGTTTCATTATTTATTTTATTTAAAGTTGCATAATATTCAGATGTTAAATTTTTAAAAGTTTCAATTGATTCTCCTGTATTTGGATTCTCCAAAATATGAGAATCAGGTTTTTCATTACCATAAAATGAATTTAATAGCTCCCCTATGTTCAATTGTGAATTAGTTAATAATTTTAAACTTTCTAAATATGATCTTAATCTTTTTTGTAGTAGTATTGAATTATTTTCCATTTGTTTAAATCTTTTTTCCTCAATTTCAAATTCTTTATCTATTGTTTGTTCTATATGACCTGTTTTAAGCATAACCTGAGTTCCAGCTCGGTTTATTGCTTTTTTTAACCCTATCCAAGACATGATTGAATTATTAAAAACTTATTGAATCCTCGAGAATTTAGTATAGATAATCCCGAACTCTTATGATAAATTGATTCACTTTTGGAATCAAAATCGACGCTTAATAATAGCTAACCGATTAGTCGGTATGGTTCAATGATCTGCTGAATTGAGTTTGTAGATAATTTGTTATGTGATTTTAAAATTTTAGGCTAATTAAACTTGTTTCACATTTGTTTCATTTTTTTTTAACCGATAAGTTCCTAAAATATTTGGTAGCAGAATTTTAAATTTGAAACTGTTTCAAGTGATATCATCAACATAAAGAAATTGACCTAATTAAGTTAATATAAGCGATATATTTAGTCATGTATAACGTGAACCTCAATACTTTCTATTTTTAAAATTTTAACTCGTCTTAATTGCAAATCTAGTACTTCATTCCAAACCAATTCAAATCATATTTTACAAAGGAATTATACATATACTTGATGCAGCAAAAGAACACTTGAAATGACATAATGTATCATAAGATCAAATTCTTGCTTTTGCATTTTTTTTTGATGGCGTAGTCTTTTTTATTAGGCTAATTATATATTGATCAGTAATTTTGAATATTGATGATTTTATAAATTTAGGTGCCTGACACAAAGCTAATTGTGGTTTATATTTAATAGATAAAACCTTATGATAAATGTTCAATGCTTTTCAAAACGAGTCCATTATCCGAATAGACTAATGCTACATAGTTCAGATTTCTTTTTTTTGCCCCTATACAATGGCATCGAATGTGTTAATTTAGCTATTGCTTCACGGTCATTGCTAATTTCTCTTACGTGAAACACGGACCAAAAATTATAGTACTAGGGTTTAAACTTGGTAGCTTTTTGGTCTTTAATTTTTTTAATGAAGAGATCTAAAGATTAGATAGATCTAAACAATTCATTTATATACAGTACAGTATTGATTCTATTAATTAATTTAAATGTGTTTCTATCTAGAATTATTTTGGATTAATAAACATCATAAATTAAAGCAACAACTTGAATTTGAATATCTTACTTGTTCCAATATACAATTAGAAACTGATAGGATAAACTATTCAAAAATCATATCACTCAGTGTGGCTCAAATCTCACATAAACAAACATGTTGAAGCGATTTTCTCGCCATTCACATGCTAAAGATCAAGTTAATCCAATTTTTACAGAATCATATTGGCAATGGTATATTGAAAGTTATCTACGAACAGATAAAGAAACAGTAATTAAGCATACTCCTTATAATATTTCAAAATATACAGAAAAATCTCATGAAGTAATTAAAATACAAAATTATTTTGATCATTTGCATTTACCAATACCAAACACACTTGAAATAATAGCTATTTTAAAATCACCTTTAACAGGTGGAGATATAAATAGATCATTTTTTATCTTAAGAACATTTCAATTGAGTTCTGAAGGATGGTTTTTAACAAATTTAAGAATTGATAAATTAGGTAATCGACTAAAATTTTTAGGAGCTGAAAATTGGGATAATGTAATGTGTTATATGGATGCATTATTATTTTCAATGTTTGCAAATTTAGAAAGTTTTGAACCTATACTTTTTATACCTAATCATCAAGATAAATTAATAAATCAATTATCTGCATTATTAAGAGTTTATGTTTCTTTATTACGACTGGGATATTTAATAACAACAGATTTAACAGCTAGAATTTGTGAAGGTTTATATAAATTGGGATTTGATGAAGCTGTTAGTCATAAACAACAAGATGCTGCTGCATTATTTCAATTTTTAACAGAAGTATTAAGTATGCCATTATTAACATTTAAAGTTGATATAAAACATGGTGGAAAATTTAATAAAAAAGATGATGAGAAATTTTCAAAAGAAAGAATTTTATTTGTGAGTATTCCGGATGATGAATTGGAATCGACTGATGGAGTAGGTAAAGTTACAGAGACTGAACATTTGGAAAATTCAATATCAAGTTTGAAACTACAAAAATCAGAGGCTGATGATTCGGTTTTATTGGAGGAGTGTCTAGAACATTATTTTAATAATTCAATAAGTGTAAAACGAGAATTGGAAAGAAGGGCATCATTAGGTACAGTACCTAAATCAACATCATATATTCATGAAATACCTGAAGATTCGCAGATCCAAATAAACGACGATCATAAACATAGTGTTACTCAAGTTGAGGATGTGGATGATGAAACAGAATCTAGGGATAGATCAGATAGTAGAAAAAGTAATGGTGTTAGAATAGGAATAAGAACTAGATCATCCACATTATCAATCTGGTCATTGAATGATGATGGAAAATCAAACACATCAAAGGTAAAGGAAGTTAATTTACCTGCTTGGATGTTTTTAAGGCTATTACCGTTTTATACTGATGATAATCAAGGACCAGATGATTTAGAAAATGGTGCGAAAAGTTCAAAAGAATTTGCAAATAGAAGACCTGTATTACCAATTTGTTTAAAAAGATATGAATTTAATTCTGGAGATTCAGCTGGTACTAGATCACAGAAAAGAATAATCATACCACCATTTATAGATTTACCTGATTTTGTTGCAGATGATATTGATGAACCTGCATGTTCTTTCAGGTTGATCTTAGAAAGTGCTGTTTGTCATAGAGGAAGATCAATTGAACTGGGACATTTTATATCAGTTGTTAGAAAAAATGTTGAAAAAATTAATCAAACTGAAGAAGAAGCTAATAAATCCTTGTGGTATTACTATGATGATATGAAAAAGAATCTGAGAGTTGTTGAAAAGACTTTTAATGAGATTTTTAATAATGAATGGCCTTATATGTTGTTTTACAGATTAGTGTCAGGAAGGGAATCAAGCGCTGCATCGTCTATTAAAAGTAATATAATACCTCCAAATGGATCCAAACCCCTGTATTGGTCGGATGATTCTATAAATGTTATCGGAAACCCACCAAAGGTTTTTTCTCCAATATTATCTGCTGAAGATTCACACCATACATCAAAAGTATCAGATATTGAAAAAATGTCGACCAAATCTTCATCTAATTCAGAATCAAACATGTTTGTCATTTCACCAACTGATTCCAAATACGTGGATATTAAAAACAGGTATTACTGGTATATAACAGATGCAGATAAGAACTATTATAAAGAAGAACCGACGATATTAAAGGATGGTAATTCATCAATGACATTGAGTCCACAATTCAGAAGAAATAGTCAATGGAGCAATTTTTCGAACATGAGTAATATTCAATTAGATAAAAAGCCACTGCAACAACACAGTGATAAGAACTTAGATAATACATCACAAGAAGCATTATTAAAACCAAATGATCAAAAAAATAGTGAATCAAGCGACAACACTTTAAATTCATCAATTTGGAAAAAACCTATCAAAAAATCACCCAATGTTAATTTAGATTCAACTGAATCATTAGGTGAATTAAGAAAATTAGTTTCACCAATAAATCTTGATGATTCTAAAAATGCATATCCACATACTGTTAAAACATTACAAAATGAACAAAAAAAACAAAATAGCATAAATGGTCATAGTCATCATTTATTTCATAGATCTAAAAATAAAAGAGACGCTTATAAAAAGGAAAAATGTATTATTACTTAAATATCATTATAGAATTAGAATTTATAGTTTAATGTAGCATTTTTTAATCACAATGTAGCATTTTTCAATCACATATGTGGATATCACCAGATACACCTGCTATAGCAACTTTACTACTTTCTAAAGGATGAAACCTAATACATTTGATTAAGCTATTATTTAATTTCAATTTTTTGATTATTTTTTTACTTTGCCAATCCCAAAAAAATGCATAACCTTTTGCATCTCCACTCATTATTGTTTTACCATCATGAGTTATTTCAATTTCAATTCCATATCCAGCACATTGATGACCACGATATATTTTATTCTTATTCCAATGGAATTTTCCTGTCGAATGAACAGCTTTCACGGTATTATCCATACTTTGTAAAGCAATATAATTAGTATTTGGATGTTTCTTTATTGAAGGAGTTGAAAATTGTGTTGGATCAGAGATAACTTTTATAGGTATATTTATTTGCCATTTCCAAACTCTGACTGATTTATCATCAGATGTAGAAGCAAAACCATTATCTAATACAAGTAAATCATTGATTGAACCTAGATGATGATCATAAACTTGTATTGGATTGTGCAACGCATTTAAATCATAATGTTCTATTTTATGGTTTGATAAGCCCACTATAAATTCTGAATCATTTTCTGGATTAAAACGTACAACATTGGGTACAGCTGAGGTGGAGATAGATCTTAGTACTTCACCATTTTCGGTTTTCCACAATCTGATGACTCTGTCATATCCACAACTCAAAAATTTATCACCACTAGAGTTAAATGTGACATCTTTTACCGCTAATTTATGGCCATTGAAAATTCTAAGAAGTTCGTAAGTCTTGTCTACTGACCATAATTTAATAGATCCATCATTACCACATGAAAGTAATAAGTGACCATATTTAGGAAAAAACTCTAATTTATTAACACCTTTTGGATGTGCATTATTAAATGTATGAATTATTTGCTTGGGTACAAAACATGGTTGTGGTTCCATTTTTTTTAATTCATTGGGAATATACATATATGATCTACCTTGATAATCACACTCGCTAGCTCCAACAAATTTGGAGGAGGGTTTAAAAGTCTCTTCTTCTTCTTCTTCTATTGCTGTTTCTTCGTTTGTTTGTTCATTTGGTTGATATACTTGTTCATCATCAGATGATATTGACGCCCATGGTGTTCCTCCTTTGTGTTTACGTCGTAGTTTTAACTCTTTTGCTTTGGCTTTAGCTTCTTTTATCTTTTGTTGTTCTTGTAATTTATACTGTGCTTCAAAAGTATCGTTATCATATGTAATTGTTTTCTGCTTTTTTGCTGGTGGTTGAAGTTCTTTCAATTGATCATTAGGTTCTTCTTCAGATGAACTATAACCTTGTACTAAAGACATTCAGACATAGTTGTCAATGCTTGCAATGATCTTCTCGTTTTAAATAAATTTCAAAAATAAATTCAATACATATTTGATCCAATTCTTTAGCACTACAAAGTATGAGTAAAAGACAAATTGAGTCAGACTCAGATATAGATGTTAGCTCAACAGATGAGTCAGATACTGAGCAACAACAACAAAATGATGTTGATATGGATACAGTGAATGTCGATTTTGATTTTTTTGATTTAAATCCTGAAATTGATTTTCATGCCACCAAAAACTTTTTAAGACAATTATTTGGAGATGATCATAATGAATTTGATATAAGTGGATTATCTGATTTAATTCTAACTAAAAATTCAGTTGGAACATCTATAAAAACGGAAGGAAAAGAAAGTGATCCATTTGCACTTTTAAGTGTAGTTAATATAACTAATAATTTATCACAACCAAGTATAAAGAAAGTAATAGATTATGTATTAAAACAAACCAAAAATCAATTGGAATTTAATTTGACTTTAAAAAAATTATTGCAACCAAAAGATAAGAAAAATTCAAGAGTTGGGTTGATTATAAGTGAAAGATTGATAAATATGCCAATTGAAGTTGTACCACCAATGTATAGAATGTTACTAGAAGAAATGCAAAAATCAGAAGATGCAAATGAAAAATATGAGTTTGATTATTTTTTGATCATTTCAAAAGTTTATCAGCTAGTTGATGCTATTGAAAAAGATGACGAAGATGATGATAAAAATAAAAAGAAAAGAAAAACTCCAAAAGATGAACCAAAAATAAAAGAATTAGATTATTTCCATTTAGAAGATCAAATATTAGAAAAAAATGCTCTTTATAAAGGGGTTTTTGATTATAACAATAAGAATAAACAGGAAACGGATTCAAGAAGAGTGTTTACTGAGTACGGAATTGATCCTAAAATAAGTATAATATTAATAAGTAAAGACAAATTAGCGGTTTCAGTGAAAGAAATGGCAGAAGAATTTCCAGCTCCTTAAAATCATATTTCATAATCATTTATTTAATTTTTCTACTTAAAGTGATACCTATAATAATTGAAGATGTTAAAACTGCCAAAACACCAGGAATCAAAATCTCATTAGCAATACCTGGTATAAGTGTAAGATTTGTGGTATCAGATTTTTTAATTGGTTTTATTTCATCAATAGACGCTTGCTTATTAGGATTATGGATATATAAATCAGCTTTTTCATTTTTTAATTTTGCATTTATACGAACACATTCAATTAAATCATTATCTGATGTTATTGATACAACATCTCCTTCATCATCAACATAACTTATTCCATAATCTTTTCCAGTAATTTGATAATCTTTCTCATTCAATTTTGAATCAATTAATTCTCTCAATTTTATTATACCGTCACTTGCATTTAAAGTAATACGATGAACTCTACCTTCAATGGCTGGGGATTTAAATTTAAATATAAAGGGAAGTTCTCCAGAATCTTTTCCCTTTAATGAATCAACATAACTAACTGAATCCGAAGGTTTTATATCAACATTAAATTGTTGAAATTCAGATGGGGTTATTTCAGGAGCTCCACTACTAGCAGCACCACTTTCGTCCATTAAAGAATCTGAATGAGCAGATTCTGAATCATCCAATGAAGTCCAAAATTTATTCCATGCTGGTCCTTCGTTATTTTGTGGTGATGTGTTATCTAATGAAATAGGTAATTCTTTTGCTTCTAATTGTTTTATTTGATTTAATGTAGCATAAGTTAATTTTAATACATCAACAATTCCAATTATATCATCATCATCTCCAACTACAGGTAAATTTAAATAATGACCTTCAAACATTTGCCTCAAGGCTTGTTGTATAGGTAGATTTATATGAGCAACATCTGGTTGTGGGGTCATAACTCTTACAATTGAACATTTTTTAGGATCTAAACCTGCAGCAATAACTCTTAACACAACATCTTTTGATGTAAAAATACCAGCAACTTCTTCATTTGTATCTTTAACTAATACTGCAGTGGTTTTATTTTCCTTCATTAAAACTGTTGCATCATAAACTGAAGCTTTAACACTAGTATATATTGGTTCTGTTGTAAAATCTAAAACATTATCTAAAGTTGGACCATTCATTTTACTTTTTAAAGTTTCAAAATATTGAAAAATATGTTGAGGTTGATCTTTCATTCCAATTTCAGTATGAACAGAATCTAAAGCTTCATATAATTTTTTAGAACTTGCATGCATTCTTTCTAATTTTTCCATTTGTTGAGCATAACATTTTGTTATATCCAATATACCAACAATTTGATGATCATTATCTAAAACAGGTAAATGTCTAAAACCTCTTTCTACCATCATTGTAAGAGCTTCTGAAGCAGGATTATTTGCTATAGCACAAATTGGATCTGATGTCATAATTTGATCTATAGTAACTGAATTTGCATTTAAACCAGAACCAACTATTCTAAAAGCTAAATCTTTTGCAGTAAATATACCTAATAATTCTCCTAAATCATTTACTACTAAAACACAATTTTCTCTTCTTGCTGTCATCATTTGTGATACTTCATATACAGTAGCAGAAGTTTTACAAATAATAGGATCACTTGGTTTTAATGATAAAACTGTTCCTGGTATAGCCTTTTTATGTCTAGTTATTTTACCACCATTTTTTTTCTTTTTATTTAAATCATGTTCAATTCTTCTTCTTATTGCATCATCTCTTTTGTTTTGTCTTTTTCTAGAATCTTGTTGCAAATTATGATAATTCATTGAAGTTTGATTTATTTGGTTACTGTGATTATTAGATTTTTGAGGTGATGAATTTGAAAACATAGATTTCAACTTATTTGTAATTATATAGGTTTGTGAATTTAATTTGGAAAGATGAAATTGTTTAGGTATTGGTTGTGTTTGTTCTGGTTTTAGTTGTGATGATGATATAACTACGTAGTTTGTCAATTCAACCAATTCGGAATAGTTATCCTGTGTTACTATGTGATGATAAATTGAAAATTTAAGATCAAAAAGGGAATAAATTTGTTTGTTATTATTTACTCTAAAAACAGATATTTTTGATTTTGTGTAATTTATGGAGTTAAATAGGGTTTTAGATTTTGGTAATACACGAAAAGGATTGAGATATGAATTGATGTACCAATATTGATACGAGTTTGGTTGGTTGAGAGAGGTGAGTAGGATGAAAGAGTAAAGAAAGTCTAAAGATAGATTATGCGACGTGATATCTAGTTACAAGTCATATAGTGAAGGTGAACTTTTTACACAAATTTTGGAACAACTTGGTTTGAAGAATAACTAAAAAATGTCTGTTGAAACGAGACCGATCTAGTATCCAGGTCATCGATGATCGGTATATCCAGTTTCACTCCTGATATGTAAACTCTTATCCAATCGTTTGACTCGGCTGTCCACCACTTGAAGAATCCAACTAGTTCGGTTCAAAACGATGATAACAAAAGCGAAAAAAAAAAAAAACAATTCAAACGAGTGTAATCAACTGTTCTACCACCTTCAAAACAATGACTTTATTTGTATTAACAGATCAACTTTCAAATACCATACGACAGTCTAAACTACCAGATAAAAAAAAAGATGAGTTATTATCGTCTGATACCATTTCACACACTAAATTAATCAAATTTTATGAAACTTTTCACCCAACACCATCATTATTACAATTAATTAAACAAACAAAACTACATATACCTAAATATGAACAATTCAACAAACCAAAGACTAAAGAATTTATAAAACAGATGGAGAAATTAAGATTAGAAGCAAAAGAAAAAGAATATCAAAAATTAATACAACAACCTGAAAAATTTGAAACATTATATGATAATTCAAATCAAGAATATATATCACCATCAAAAGCTCATAAAGAATTGAAAAATCAATTAACTACAATAGTTAATATATTTATAAGTGTTGCTAGTGTTGCTTATGCAATGTGGTATTGGACAAAATCTTCTTGGGGTTTAAAAGATAGTTATAGAGTATTATTAACTATTTTTATTGGTTTATTGGTGTTAATAGCTGAAGTTGTAGTTTATATGGGATATTTAAATAAGGTTGAAGAAGCTAAAATTAAAGAACTTCAAAAGAAAGAAGTTAAAAAAATTATAAAAACTTTTGATTTTACAAGTTAAATTTTTTTGCAACACTTTTTTTTTTTACAACCAACTTTTTCTTTTACAACAAGCAATCATGTCAGCATCAAGGACATTTTCAATCAATTCAATTATTGCGTTTATTATTAAATTCCCATTATTAGCTTATCTTATTGGATTTGTTGAAGATTTTATTATTTCTGTTTTAAGAACTGGTCCTGTTCCAAAACATATTGCTTTAATTATGGATGGTAATAGAACTTATGCTAAAAAACATAGATTGCCTTTAAAAGAAGGTCATTTTGCTGGTGCTAACGCTTTAGTTAAAGTATGAAATACTGAGTGATTTTGATGCAATTGTTTTGATACTAACTTTAGTTCAGATTCTTGAAACATGTTATAAGGTCGGAATTGAACAAGTTACAATTTATGCTTTTTCATTAGAAAATTTTAATAGAACAAAAGAAGAAGTTGATACATTATTTGGATTATTACGTGATAAATTAAAAATGATTTCAGAATATGAAGATTCTTATGCAAGATATAATAAAGTTAAAATTAAAATTGTTGGTAATAGATCTTATATTCCAAAAGATATTTTAAAAGATTTAGAATATATTGAAGAAATAACAATAGCAAAATCTTCCAAAAAGATATTAAATGTTTGTTTCCCTTATACTGCTCGTGATGAAATAACTCATGCTATAAAAACTATTGCTGAAAAAAGAATTAATCAAGAAATTAAATCAAAAGATGAAATTAATACAAAAATGATTGAATCTAATTTTTATTTTGGTGATGATGTTCCTCCTTTAGATATCTTGGTTCGTACAAGTGGTCATACAAGATTAAGTGATTTTTTATTATGGCAATGTAATACTGATTGTACTATTGAATTTCCAGATACTTTATGGCCAGATTTTGGATTTATAAGTATTATGTCAATTTTAATTAAATGGAGTTATTATAAAACTTTACAATTAGAAGAAGAAGCTTTAAGAGGTAAAGAACCTCAAATTCAAGATGTTAATGTTCCTGTTTTATTAAATGAATTACCTCATCCACCTCCAGTTGCTACAGTTGCTGATTAAATATTTGGAGTAGTATCTATTTATATAAGCTATTTACTACCTACTTTCCATTAATTCTATTTCTTTCATTATTTTATTAAATTCTTTTAATTTTTCATAATCATCTTTTGTTTCATTAAGGTAAATATTTTTTGCAGTAAAATCTTCTTGTCTTAAAACTATTGCATTTGGATTTCTTTCATTTTTCCATCTTTTATTTACAAAACTTTCAATATCAAAATATAATGAATCTAATGAATGATTTTTACTTATTATATAATCATTAATTTCAAAACCTAATTTAGATTGTAATAATTTTATAAATTTGAATCTAAAATTTAAATCATGTAAATTAATTGATGAATATTCATTGAAATTGATTTCTTTATTGGTTAATTCATTATAAGTTTTATTGAAAATATTTTGTAATTTAGATTTATCATTATATACATCTTCAATTTCATTAGGTTTTATAGATTTTGTAAATTTCCAATCACGTACTTTGTTTTCAGGATTTAATTTATTTAATTCCTTTGATTTTAAAATTTTGGGAGAATTTTCTTTTGTAAAATGTATAATTTCTGTAATTTCTTTATTTGCTAATTCATCTTGATTTGTTATCATATCTGATCTTGATTCTTTTGTGATTTTTGATTTTTTACTTCCAAAAAGATCACCAAACCATGATCTTGTTATGTTTGTGGTGGATAGTGATCTACTCTGTAGTATTCGTTTGGAAATCATGTTATTTAGATTGGTTAGAGTTGGTGATACTTTTAGTTTTGAAAAATTTTTTGTGCGTGAAAAATTCATAAATACATTTTCTATAAAGTTATATAATTTTCCTCTTTTTCATAAATGATATCATAAAAATCGTTAAAATAAGGTACAATCCTATGCCAACTCCAAAGTCAGATTCAGTGATTGTGGTTTTCGCTGGTGTTGGTAGTTCTCTTTTAATGAAACCACCATTATTATTAGCAGCAGTTGTCGTATAAGTAGCAGTTGAATAAATTTCTGTAGGAACTGTTATAGAACTAGGAGTAGCTGTAGCAGTTGGAGTACTTTCAGAAGTAGTTACTGATATTTCACCAATATCACACCATCCTTTAACTGGTATACAATTGAAATATTTACACCATTCACAACTATTATTCAGATCAGTTTCATTATTGAAAAAATTTTTAGCTAATAAAACAAAATAAACAATCATTAATACTAATGAAATTACTCTAATACTACACCAAATGAAAAATTTTATTTGTACTTTATCTTCATATGCATACATTGGATTCCAATTATTTAAAAATAATTGCCAAGTAGTTTGATTTCTTTTATAAGTTATTATTCCATCTTGATAAACCCAAAATGGATCTTTCAACAACAAAATACCACTTAATATTCCCATTGCAAATCCACCTATATGACTAAAATTATCTAATCCAGGTAATAATCCCAACACCAACGAAACAACTATTTCAATAATCATAAAAAATATAAATAAACTATAATGTTTTGTACCATACATATTTGCATTTTTTCTACCAGTATAAATAAATAATAATATATTAGTTGCAACTATACCAAATAATGAACCTGATGCACCAGTTGATGCAATACCAGCAGGTGTAAAATTTGCACCTAATAAAAAACCAGAAATACCACTTAATATATATATAATTGAATATTTTAAAATTCCAATATTTCGTTCAATTGAAGCTCCCATTGTTAATTGTAATAATAAATTAAAAATTATATGTAAAAAACCAGCATGTAAAAAAATTGGTATAAAAATTCTATACCATTGATTTGGATTATATTTTGTATTATTATCAAATGTAGACATACCAGACAATCCACATAATTCATTTAATGAACATTGATAAGTATCTATAGAAGTTGAATTTGCACAAGGAAATAATATACTTGTATCATCAGTTAAACCTTTTATTTGTCTCATACATGCAACATATCTTGAACCCATATTTATTAATAAAAAATTAGAAGGTCCTAACATTGGATTAAAATATGGTTGAGTTTGAAAAGCTGAACCTGTTAAAATTGACATTTTAACTAATTCAATAATAAATATTATAATTTGTATTAAAGTAACAATTATTGTAAAATAAGGTAATTTTGTAAAATGAAATCTTGGTTTACTTTTTAAAGTATGTAATCTATTTTTTTCATTTTTTCTTAATCTTTTTTCTAATTCATTATCTTTAAATGGATTTGTGGGTTGAGATGGTGATGAAGAATTTATTGGTTCATCAATGAAAGGATTTCGATAATTTTCATCTTGTTGTTGTGGTGGTAATGAAGGTAAAACTCGATTTAAATTGTTCATTTCATAATGATTTTTGATAAATTCTTGTTTAGTGTCATTATTATGAGGATAATATTCATATTGATTAGAATCTTGTTGATTTGAAGTATATACTGGTAAAGAAGGTAAAGATCTTGAAGAATTTTCAGATAAATTTAGTAATGGAATTGAAGATTGTGATTTTGTTTTAGATTGTGAATAACTATTATTAAATTGAAAATCATTTATATTTTCATCACTTTGATAATTGTTTGTTGATTGATTTGGTGGTTGATATTGATGATTTTGATTATATTCTCGAGAATACATTACGCGTGTGTAGCGTTAATATTAAGCGAATGAAAGTTGTAGTTTTTGATTAGAAAAATTCAGATGATTCTGATGTTGTTGGATCTATAAACTTTGTTTTAAATTAGAATGGTTGAATGGTTTTCTTCTTCTTTTGTATAATAATTTGAGTTAAAATTCTTATTCTTATATGTATAATTATGTTACTTTATTTTATAATTTGATAATTACGTGAAATAAAAAAAAATAAATAAAATTCTTTTTTTAGATTTTATGTATGTAATCAATAGATTCAAATTAAAACATGTTAATTAATACATTCACTTATCAACCAAATTTTTACTTGAAACATTGATGAGAGACATTCTTCATTCATTAAGCATTTGTACTTTCATGTTTGTTATCAATCAAAATCGAATTTTTCAAGACTTAAGTGTATGCAACTGATTATTAAAGATCTTCTAATTTTTCAGGGGTAAGAGTAAATATAAAAAATTCGTATTCTGAGAAACTAATGAAGTACTGTAGCTCATAATAAAATAGTAGTAGATCATAAAAAGTATTACACAATACTTAACACTCGAGTATTGAGGCGATGCATAATAATTAATTAGTATTAATTACATCACACTATGCAAAATTGTTGACATTGTCATGACATTACAAAATGACATTGTGTGTGTACTTAACCACAAAAATTAACACGTATACACTACACAAATTATTATAAATATCTCAATAAATATCCAAATTATAAATAAAATTTAATATACCTTTCAGTATTTCTTCTCCAAAATTAATATATCACTTATAAAACAAATTTATCCATGATGAATTAAAATCAATTACTTCTACTTCAATTTCAACAAGATAACCCAACTTCACTCAATTAAGTAGAGGAAGTAAGTATTGAATATATCTTCATTGAATTAGGATATCATTGATGAAGGGGTTTTTGATATAACCATTGCATATATAAAAATGTTTCATGTTTAAAAATTTTTTTGATACTGTTAAGCCTTTCAAAAATGCTGTAACTTCAGCTGATTTTAAACATATCCACCATTAAATAAGTTGGAGTATATTCTTTGTTTTCAATTTTCAATTTTCATATGCTTCACAATCTAAAAGACTTGGATACAGGTATTTGAGACAAATTACTTTTTACATGGCTGAAAGAAATGTTGTTTTTAGGCTACATCAAGATGCAGCTGACCTCAAGGAGAAATTGCAAGGTCATACCAAAGTATCTGTGGATTCTATTCAAATGTTGAGCGTAATAGGATCCTACAGTTATTGTCGTATGGCCTTGCAATCGTTCCATGAAATCAGTTACTAAAAACACAACGATCGGATATGTTACTCTTATAGTTGAGCGATAAAATTTGTTAGTTAATGAATGGATAAATTTAGCTTAAATTGATAAGTCGCTGACCTTGGTATAGAAAAAAAAAAGAAAATTTCAAACTATGATCTGTAATTTTTTTGCAAGAAACCTCTATACCAACACTCACTCACCATATTACATTGAAGGTCTCAGATTGTATGTATACTGTATTTGTGGTAATTGAAAACAAAAATGCACCTACGGATATATTTTTTATCTTTATCGTCGAATCTGAATCGGAAATCAAATTCACATAATTAAAAAATCTCAATGATCTGAAATAGTTCCTTCTCAAAGCTCAAATAAATCAAAAAATGCTTATGATGAATGAAAATGGTATTAAAAATCGCTCCTGGTTATCATGGTTTTGCACAAAGATGTTTGAGTGTACATGACAAGGCGTCATCTAAAATTTAGAAACAAAATGGATTTACAGACTCAATATTGGCTTGGGAACAAATTTATGACGTATTGTTAATTTTGACATTTTGGTTATGGAGCAATATTTGATTATAAATTAGTTTTGGAGTTAATTGTTGAATTACTTATGGATTTAGTTAAGAGAGATAAATACGACCAAATACGTAATTCGTACATTTTGAAGTTTTGGTTCCGGGATATTAAATCTAGTTATGGGTCTTGGGTTTGGAAAATTTATTTTTATCTAATCATGATAAAACACATAACTGCTAGACTTTTTAAATTTGGTTATGGAATTACTTCCATAAATTTGGTTACCGAATTTAGTTATGGAAACAGCATCAACTATCAACATATGAACAATTAAACTAATAGATTTTTGACATTTGATTATTATTTTCTACATTTTGGTTATTGAAAGACTGATTTTTGAATTTGTTTATGGAGAACCCCGACATAAAGCAACACTTTTTCGAATCTACTTGTAGGAATCAAGTTATGAAGTTTGACTATTTAAGCTAATTATGGATAAACACGTAACTGGCATATGCCCTATACCTTGATTGTGGATATTGGCTATGAAGAACTCTATCTAGTTACTAACTATTCCTAACTAATTTTATTCCTACATTTTGCTAGGAAAGACACTTTATTAAATTTGGTTATGGAGCCTGGTGCAACACTTTTTTGTATCTAATTATTGAATTTCATTATGGAAGCTAGTTATGGATTTTGTTATGGATTTAGTTATGGAAATGGAATTGGGATGGATTATGAGGAAACGATAATATCAATCTGATTATTAATTAGTAATGAATTTAAGTTTCTTAAATAGTAATCCAAATAGTAATGTAAATACTATTATAGTTGGCAATGAAACTTATGGAACAGGACTTACTTGGTTAAACAATAAGTTATGTGAGTTGTGATACAGTCAGTTGTTGATTCAGTTATGGATGTATTAGTTATGAAATTAGTTATGAAATTAGTAATTATAGACTTGGTTATGGTGTTCGTTATGGAGCAGGAATACTTAGAATTAGCTATAAAAGCAGTTATAAAAACAGTTATAAAATCTAGTTGTGGTTTCCAGAATTCTGAAGTGAATTTTGTAGTGATATATATAACTTGTGTATTTTTGTAATTTTGTCTATGGGAATTGTTTTGGAATTTAGTTCTTAATTAAGTTATTAATTTCGAAATTGATTTAATTATTAAATTGGTTATGGATCTAGCTATGAAACTTGTTTATAGACTTAGTCATAAAATTTGGTTGAGGACATTAGTTAGTAATTTAGTTAATAGTTGACTTAGTTATTGAATTTGGTTATGGACTTTAGTTATAAAATTAGTTATTCTTTTAAGTATTGATTATAAACTTGTAAGTTTTGAAGTAATAAGAGAGTATTTTTAAATAGATAGGTTTTTTTGTATTGTAGTTGAGTTGTTAAATTCCTAAGAGAAGAAAAAAGATTTGTTCCTGTTGTTTGGATTTAATTTTGTATGAAAGAGACTAAGACCTTGGATTTCTAGATGATAAATAAGGAAGAGATTAAGCTATTTGACTAGAAGAGAATAACGCAATGTATGTGTATTATGTCGATTAGGTATCTAGTTAGAGTTACCTTCAGTAATGAATGACCTTGTTCTAGTCTTTTTGATATTTTACTTAACTTGTTAGTATTTTGTCTTATAATTAATCGAAAATAATATGATCTAATTTTCTGATATCTATAAATAGTAATTAACTGAATAATTGTTTAATGTAGGTTAGAGTTAGTGTTTATGATAAAGAATGGATACGTTGATGAAGGTAAAGTTACTTGTAGACTATATTGTTGAGTTGAAAAAGGAAAAATTCTTAGTTTATTAGAATAATTACCTTAATATTATTAAAAATAACTGAAATAATAGTACCTTAGTAAGAAAAAACGGGTTGAATGTGAGTCTAAGAATGAATAGGATATTTGATTTTGGAGATTGAGGAAATGAAACTATTTGACTGGGGGGTTATTAGGTTTATGATTATAAAAATGACGAAAGTTATTCTTTTAATAATTGATAGGATAAGTGAAAGAGAACTTAATGAAAAGTAAATTAGAATTAAAAGTTTTTAAAAGAAAAGTATTTAATTGTAAGTTGAATGATGAGTAGATTGTCGAAGAAAAGTTGATGATAGTTAGTTTCTCGACAATTCTTGAAAATAAATTATATCGATTCTTTGAAATAATTTAAGAATTCTTACTAATGAAGAGTAGATTGGAATTTGGAGTTTCTTTAAAAGAATGAAGATTTGGTCAGTAAAAGTTGAGTTACCTGGAAAGTTTTTTGTGGTTAAGTTGAATAAGGAAAAATGTGTCTACTAAAACTGCTTTAGTAACTATTGAATAAGTAGAGTAATTATTACTAGTAAGCGAAGTAGCGTTGAATGGGAATGCCGAGAAAGACTTCGATACCTGATTTTGGAGAGTAATGACTTGAAAGTATTTGAATGAGTATTAAAAAGGTAAAAATCTTTTGAGAAATTAAAAGTTGATGAAAGTTATTCTTTTGATAATTGCTAAAAAGAATGAAGATGTACAGCTTAAAGTAAAGTAAGTTAATTAGATGTTTTTGAACGAGAATGTGTACTAGGTTAAAGGTTAAGTCACCTGAAAAGTATTTATCTTACCTTTTTAATTGATTGAGGAAAGGACTATTGAAAAGATAAAAGTTTACGAAAGATATTCTCTTAATGAATTTTAAGTAACAATAAAGTAGTATTGAATGTGAGACTTTTGAGGGGAATGGGATACCTGATTAAGACAGTAATGAATTCGAAACAACTTGAAGGGGGTTAAGTTAGAAATATTGGTGTAGATATACCTTCTTTGAGACTAATTTTTGTGTTGTTGTAACGTAAATCTTCTAGTAAAAGACTGACTCTTCGTTGTGATGAGTAAGACTATTGACTATGATAGTTGAATTTAGTAGTTGTTTGTGTTAGTTGAATTTGAGAACTTACTTTGTTTGATACTTTACCGTGTTAATTGACTTTGATGGTTGACTTAAGTTAACTTTAAAAGCTGTTAATAGGTTACTTTCCTAGTTGATAGATAACTTAGTTAGTAGGATGCGAAAGTTGATCTTAATAGTTTTTTTCGATAGTTTACTTTGATAGTTGACCTTAGCTTTAAGAAATGACTTCTGTTGATAGATGCTTCTGCTAATTGACTTTATTAATTTAGGTTAATAGTTTGCTTTAGTTTACTTTTCTCGAACTTGGTAGTTTACTTAAATAGGTTAAACTTCGTTTGATACTTGAGTTGGTCGATTGACTTTAATAGTTGACTTTAAGAGCTGACTTTAAGAGCTGATTTTGATAGATAACTTAGTTAGTTGATTTTGATAGTTAAATTTTGTTGACTTTAATAGTTGACTCTAATAGTCTATATCCTTCGTGAGTTTGACAGTTTACTTTCTTAGTCTTGATAGTTTACTTTTTAAGTTGATTTTGATAGTTAAAACAGCTGATTTTTTACTTTGTTTGGTAGTTGAGTTTGTTAATTGGTTTTAAAAGTCTATCAGTTGCCTTTAGTTGATTTGTTGAACTAGGTAGTGATCTTGTTTGATAGATTGACTTCGAAAGTTGACTTTATTAGTCGACTTTGATAGTTGACTTTGATAGTTTAGTTTCTATGTTTAATGTGTAAGTATATTTTGTCAGTATGATTTGTTAGATGAATTTGATAGTTTACTTTCTTAGTAGACTCGAATTTGATGGTTGAACTTAATGCTTTACTCTGATGCTTTACTTTGATAGTTTTTTGGTGGTTGACTCCAGTTGATCTTGGTAGACTTTATTAGTTGTTGTCTTTAGTTGGCTTTGAATAGTTTAATTTCTTAGTCGATTTTGATAATATACTCAGATTGGTAACTTTAATAGTTGACTTTGTGAACTGACTTTAGTTGACTTTGATGGTTGACTTTGTTTGATAGTTGACAGTTTACTTCGATAATTTGCCTTGATGTTTTACCTTGATAGTTTATTTTGATAAGTGACCCTGATGGTTGACTTTAATAATTGACCTCGTCTGAAAGTTGAGTTAATTGACCTT